>NC_079512.1:25721632-26025952 GCF_000801105.2 Raphanus sativus | reverse complement strand
GTTTATTCTTTTCTCATGTGCGCTTCTTTCTCACGAGTTGACATAACTTAGACTTTGTCTTCCATGTGCGTTAGGTGGACGAGTCCACATGAGAATATATATACACATTTTTCTGTTTTTTTTTTGAATTTGAATGCTTCCTTCCTCGCGTAGGAAACGCAAAAGCACAATTATAAACTAACCAAGACAGATACGAGCATAGGTCAAAGCAGAGATCTCCACGTCTTCTTTTGTCTCTCTGAAAGATAAAGACTCATCTTTACATAGCCGAAGAGGTAACTTGATCCTCCTTCCTCTCCATTAGTCTATATAAAGGTTTTTTTTTGAATCTTGAAGTAAGTTCTGAACCTTTGTGTCGATTAGGATGGAAAACAAACCAAGTATTTTAACCGATAGATACGAGGTTGGGAGACTATTAGGTCAAGGCAACTTCGCAAAGGTGTTCTACGGAAGAAGCATTCACACCAACGAGAGCGTAGCCATCAAGATGATAGACAAGGAAAAAATCAAGAAACCTGTGCACAGCGAGCAGGTCAAGAGAGAGATCTCCGTGATGAGTCTCGCTAAGCACCCAAACATCGTGAATCTCCACGAGGTCATGGCGACGAAAACGAAGATCTACCTCATCCTAGAGTACTGCAAAGGCGGGGAGCTTTTCGATAAGATCACAAAGGAGAAATTGAGCGAGAGAGTTGCTTGGAAGTACTTTTACCAGCTCGTCAACGCGGTTGACTTTTGTCACAGCCGTGGAGTGTATCACCGTGACATCAAGCCGGAGAATCTCTTGCTTGACGAGCACGATAACCTCAAGGTTTCTGATTTTGGTTTAAGCGCGCTTGCGGAGTCTAAAGGGGAAGATGGCTTGCTTCACACGGCTTGTGGTACGCATGCTTATGTCTGTCCTGAGATTGTGAACCGTGAGGCGTATGATGGCACTAAGGCTGATGTTTGGGCTTGTGGGGTTGTCTTGTTTGTTCTTTTGGCTGGTTATCTCCCTTTCTATGACTCTAATCTGATGGATATGTACACGAAGATTGGGAAAGGGCAGTTCAAGTGTCCAAGAGGGTTTCCCGTTGAGGCTAAGAGACTGTTGTGTAAGATGCTGGATCCTAACCATGAGACGAGGATCACCATGTCCAGAATCAAGGAGAGTTCTTGGTTCAGGAAAGGTTTACACTTGAAGCAAAAGAGGCAACAAGCCAGAGAGGTTAATAATAATCCCATGGAAGCTGGTGGTTCAGGTGAAAGCCAAAGCCATGAGTCTCCTCCTCCAAACCTAACAAGCTTGAACGCTTTTGATATTATATCATTGTCATCAGGGTTTGATCTAGGAGGACTGTTCGGAGACGTGTACAAGAAGCAAGAGTCTAAGTTCACGTCTAGAAAGCCTGCTTCAGAGATTATTTGTAAGCTGGAGGAGGTGGCTAAAGGGCTGAAGCTGAAGATAAGAAAGCAAGAGGCAGGGCTGTTTAAACTTGAAGGAGGGAAGGAGGGAAGGAAAGGGAGGTTGTTGATTGATGCGGAGATATTTGAAGTGGCGGAGACGTTTCACCTGGTTGAAGTGAAGAAATGTAGTGGGGATACTGTGGAGTATCAGAAGCTGGTGGAGGAGGATCTTAGGCCTGCTCTGGCGGATATTGTTTGGGTCTGGCAAGGGGAGAAGGAGGATGACGAGCTGGTGTTGCATGGCTAATGGTTTATTTTCATGCATGTATCCATTTGTAGAAAGTTGATTGTTGTAACAAACTAGGAGTGTCCTATAACCTTTTGTTTTGTTTTGTGTGAGCAGTGTTTGTGAATTTACTGAGGTTTGGTCGATTCAGTGGGAGGATGTTACGAATGTGGTATGATTAAGATGCTTAAACCTGGGATTTTTAACCGAACTCGCGAACCGAATTGAAATTCGGTTAGTCAAGTGAAAAGTTTTGGTTCGATTCAGAAGATTTATAAAAAAAACTTTGATTTTGTGTTTGGTTTGGTAATCGGTTAGTTAGAGTTTTCAAAAATAATTATTAATCAAAATTGTGAACCAAACTAACCGAATTATTCAAAATTTTGAACTGAACTAATCGAATAATCCGAATTCAACTGATTTTACCCAAAAGAGATCGTTATTATATTACGCTAAGAACTTCATCCTAAAAACTTTGCAATAAACATTTCCATAAGAAAATCTTAAAATCTGAAGTAAAAAAATGATATTGTTTGATGGCTGAAACACACGGCTGGGACAGTGACTCACTGTCCACTACAAACCATAACTTTGCTTTTTAATTTGACTTTTCACGTAAAATTAACTAGATCTTAATCCGCCCGATTAGGCAGGTCTTTTTTTATGATATATATAAAATTATGAAAAACATAAGGTTAGAGGGTACAACTTCTACTATTTATAGTATACTGTCGTAAATAATATTAGAGGCTGATCTGTGTATCTGTGTGGATATTGGGCGGGTCTTTTTTTTATATATATAGATATATAAATATTTCAGAACTTTAAATTAATTGAACGAAATTGTATTGCTTTTTTTTTATTTTTTAAACTTTGTCTTTCGTAATTGTATTATGTAATCACGCACTTCCTTGAAATATTGGGAGCAAAAGGAAAAATAGATTGAATGTGTCTCACAGCTTATTTATACAGAACTCATAATAGTTTTAAATCTTACCATGCGTATTAAGTGTGTATTTATTTAGTTTTAAATATTTGAGAAATATAAAATTATAAGAAAATGAAAAAAATTGTAAATCATATTTGGTTACCACGGTCTCTCCTAAAAAAAATCAACTTGTATTGATGCGCAGTTGGTTGATATTGTCCAAAAGCAGCCAAAACTTTAAAAGTGTCGATAGTCTTCCACTCTCCAACTGGTAAACCACATTGCATATGATAAATCTGATTTCTTTGGCACGCAGTTGCAATCTTTACATCCTATAAAACAGAAAAAAAAACAGATTTATAAAACAGTAGAATAGAAAAAACTTATAAAACCTTAAATAAACAAAAAGTACAGATTAACTCGAATTTTTCTATATTTTTCTTTTTATAGTTAATATATTATTATATAATAATGTTAATTCATGTATTAATCCGTGGTACACTCGCAATTGATCCACGGTTTATCAGATGACTCGGTGATTTGAAAAGTCATTCAGTTCAATGTCCATATCAGGTTTACAAACATTGATGAAAATATAACGTGATTTGACTGCAATTGATTTTTTAGTATGAAATCTCACTATAGATATTTATATTTTTAAAATATAATAGAGAAAGAAAAAAATCTTAGGACTTTATTTGAAATATACTCCTTAATCAAGGGTAGTTGTTGTCAAAGATAATTATATAAACAAATGTGAAAAATATGTTAAAGATATCACATGTAGATATTTGAGTAGTTTAGATTATGGGGCAAATATATTGAAATAATATATAGGAATTGTAATAATTGAGAAAATATCTTTATGATTATAGGGATTTAAATGGTAATCATAATAAAATAAAAAAATAATTCAGTTTGAAAATATATTATTAATCAAAATTGTGAACCAAACTAACCGAATTATTCAAAATTTTGAACTGAACTATCCGAATTCAACTGATTTTACCCAAAAGAGATCGTTATTATATTACGCTAAGAACTTCATCCTAAAAACCCTGCAATAACATTTCCATAAGAAAATCTTAAAATCTGAAGTAAAAAAATGATATTGTTTGATGGCTGAAACACACGGCTGGGACAGTGACTCACTGTCCACTACAAACCATAACTTTGCTTTTTAATTTGACTTTTCACGTAAAATTAATATATTTACATTACATATTTACAGAGGGAAAAAATAGAACTGAGGGTCCCATGAGGTGGGGGCCCATACAGATGTTTCGTGAGACTTCGTTCAAGTCCGGCTCTGACAGTGAGTATGGAATGGTTAGCTGGAGAGAAGACCAAAGTGGTGGGAACGTTTCCTCCTCGGAAACGTGGTTGGACTGGCTATGTTGAGAAAGATACTGCCGGTCAGACTAATGTTTACTCTATTGAGGTCATATCCAAATCATACCATCCTTTTATTATTATTTTTTAAAAATATTTTCCTTGGTCAGTTTTAGTATGTGTATCGAGGGCAGGCCTTGTTGTAAGAAAGGATCAAAACAGAGAAAAATATTTGGAGAGAAAGCATCACGCGTTGTGATAGTCATTACACTGGTAGTAGAGACATGATAATAAGTATAAATAGGCCAGAGGAAGAAGAGATTATGGCCTTTGACTAGTTTCTTGCTTTGGATCCTTTTGGTTGAGAGTTAGTTAGTTGATCTCTTCAACAGATCTCCAAAAAATAAAGAGAATCTTATGCTTCTTGATCTTATCACTCTAGTGCTATATTTGGTCTCATTTGCTATAGTTTGATGGTGTTCTTCGTCTAGTTCTACTAGTTTCTTCTTACTCCTCACTGGCTTAACACTATTGCTTTATTGCTTATCTTGTTGCTTTTGCAGCCTGCAGTGTATGTTGCAGAGAGTGCAATAAGCTCAGGTACTGCAGGATCTTCATCTGATGGGCCTGAGAACACGGCAGCAATCGTAGGAGGTCTTGCCCTTATCGCAGTCGCTGCGGCTTCCTCTATACTCCTCCAAGTCAGGAAAGACGCCCCTGCTCAACCAAAAGCAGTGGATTATAGTGGACCGTCTCTTAGCTACTAAATCAACAAGTTCAAGCCTTCAGAAATTGTTCAAGCTTCTGCTCCTTCCCTCACGGAAGCTCCACCTAATGTTGCTCAGCAAGAAACCTCACTGCCGGAAAGCATGGCCAGTGAGGCTCAATCTGAGGAGGCGTCTTCTGTTCCTACAACCCAAGGGATTAGCCTAGGATCCCGATATATGCTGTGTAAAGAGGAAGGGAAGCCTATATTGTACCTATAATATTATGCATTTTGTCAAGGTTTTGACCCTTCTAGATGGCTGAGAGTCTTCTAATTTTGTGTTCAAAAATCAAAACGTCCCTGTTTCCAAGGGGATGGGAAAAAATGAACCAAACCAAATAGACACAACCAAATCTAAACCGATCCAAATCAAATCAAAGTATATGTTTAAACCATTTTAAAGATTTATCAAATCCAATGATTTGGTTTTTAAACTGAACCTAACCAAAAAACCAAAATGTTCTTTTAAATAGATTAATTATATATACTAATAAATATTAGTATTTGAGATATTTTACCATTTGATGTAAATAGTTAAACATAATTTTATACATTTTAATTTATGAATATAAGGAACACAACTAAAATGAAATAAAATATAAATCTCATAAACTAACACCAAAACTGAAAAATTTATATTGTTTGAAACTAATAATATAAAATTACTAGATTACATCATCTATATTTTCATTGTAGTATTTGATTTTACGTTTAAATATGAAGAAAATAATTATTTAATGTCAAATAACAATTTGTTTTATATTTTATGATATATTTTGTAATTGAACTACAACTAAACTAAAAAAACAATTTGATTGAACCGAACAGACACAAACTAACTAAGTAAAACTGAATCGAATATAAACCAAACTAAAATTAAACTGAACACAAACTAAATCACACTAAAATCGATCCAAACCAAACACAAACCTAACCATACTAAGACCAAACGAAATCAAACACAAACTAAGCTAATTTTGATTGATTTTGGTTACCAAATAAACCAAACTGAATCCAAATTTAAACCGAAATGAACATTCCTACCTGCTTCTATGGATTGTGGGCTACAACACGTTAATTAAAAGAAAGTATTAAAAAAGCAATACGTATTGGTTTACTTTTTGACCAATCCATTATCCATCTAAATCCTTACTCGATAAACACGAGGGATAATATCACTTCACGCATCTGTGTAGACAGACAAGATATATAGAGGAAGAGTAATGTCACGGACTTGGTTTAAGAGTCGTAATCAAAAGATAATGTATCTTTCTCCATTACAGTAAGCCGCAAGTCACTCAACTGCGTGTCTATATTTGTCGACTTGAGAGTTTACAAAAAGAATAGGATGAGGAAATCAACGTAGGCAGTAGGCTCCACTTCCCCTAATGCATGAAACACATCCTATATCGAGATTGTGCGTCTTACGGCATGTCGATAAATTATAGCTCTTAATATCTTTATCACTACTATGTCATACTTGTCTAAGATGAAATTTTCACAAGATTGTATAGATCTGGGAGAAAACACAAGAATCAAAAAGCGGAATCAAGCTAGAATATGATCAAATCTTCAAATATACAAACAGTTCTTATATTTCTATATTCATATTAACCGAATTAATACCAAAACAAGAGCAGGAAAATATCAAATATATAAAAATATTAACTATATGTATACAACATAACTATATATACGTATCATTTGATAATTTGTTAACAGCATCCAAAGATATTTGAAAAATCAATTAGTAAAAAAATTATGAACTACCCAAAATTATCTGAAGTATTCAAGTATTTTTTCCGAATATATCTAAAATTAGTCAAATATTCGTGATTTTAATTACTCATTTTATCTGAAATATCTGATATTTTATATGAATTATCTGAATTACCCAAATAACTAAACCAGAACCAAACAATAACAGTTTTTATGGGTATTAGACAATTACTAATTTTATTATCTGAACCGATCTAAACTTTGATGGTTTGTATATGGATTCTCTAGTATTAGATTTTCTATCTAATAGTCGGAATATCCGTTCTGCCCATTGGCGGATGTAGTAAGGGACATACGGGGTCACGTGTCCCGTCTCATTCTTCATTTTCTTTAAACAATTAGAATTAATCAATGTCAGTTCCTCCTATCAAATTATAAAATATAGTGAAAAAAATTGTGTCCCCGGTTAAATGCAATCCGATCATCCCTGGTTCTGCCGAAGAGATACCAAAATATCCATGCCTTGTTACTTTTAGTTATGTTCACTATCAAGTTTAACAATTTAAATATCATTTGCCTGTTTTTGTTTTCATGTTGTTTGTTTTCTTTGGAGCGAACCAAGCTTAGAAATCTCACATTATTTTTTAGTCGCATTTTGTGGAATTCGTTTTTTTCTTTTGGAAATAACATTTACATTTTTGGTCATTATTTTATGCATCTTGAAAACGACAGTATATAAGTATTGTCCCAACACAAGGTGTGGGTACTCGGCTATAGGCGTATATGTTTTTGTTGTTTTGCTTGACAGCGATGCCCGACTAAGAAAGTTGGTCTATAACATACATGAGGTGTGGAAGTGAACGTGATAATCACGTGGGATGGGAGTGGTTATTTCATTAATATGGGACTGTGAGTGTGCTTGAGCAGAACATGATTCGTCCTTGATATTCAACTTCCAAATATGAAGATCTTTATAAGATACAGAAAGATAGATTTAACGAAAAGAACAAACTTACAAAGATTAAGATTAAGAAAAAGGTGAAGCAAAGACAGATCAGAGTTCGTATCCAAAGAAACTTGTTTACAAGAGAAATCAGAAACGTAAACACGTTATACATTTTGTCTTTTTTTTTGGGATCAAATGTCTTTTTTAAACAAATATTTACTATCATTAATCAACACGATAAACGGGAATTCTAATACTGTTTATAAACTTAAATCGAACAAAACAAAACTAATGCAAATTTTGCAAGTGTATCTTCGTTCAATCACTACCGGGGTGCGTTTAGCGAAACCGCTCCATAATTCTTAGAATATCGATTTGTCTTTCTTTCTTGTGCATGCTTAACCCTTAAAAGTTTTATTCTTATCCTAATTAAAATAGTACGTTGCCTAACAAAATGTAAAATAGTATAGTTAATATGATAAATAATCCTAGTTAATCTATAATACCAACACTTGAATATAAGAAACTTTCGTTTTATCAAAAAGGTCGATAACCCAGTAACATAAAAAGCTAAACTTGAAAGGAAAAAAAAAAAATCAATTTCAGTCTTCTATTCATCGTTACAAACAAAACTTGAATGTATATTCTTTTGTATTATAGCTATAATTGTAGTCCATCATCCGTTGCAGGTATTTATTTCCTCTGTCCAAATTTGGAAAAACTCGGTCGATATATGATGTTATGCATTGATAACTGCGGGTCCGCAACTCGCTATCATTGACACGTATAAGTGTGGTTTTAAAATGACTATTTATTCATAAACTGATTCCTCTCTTAAGTTTCTCTTGTGTATTCATTCATAAAATGATTGCTAATTCTTTTACAATTATATCGTCTTCAAAATTTAAATGTTTTTTTTCGTCAATGTTTTTAATAAAAAATAACGGACTGAAACCCAAAACAAATTACAAAGCCCATTACAAACCAGACCACCACACACCACTCAACTGGGCCTAAACCCATCTCTACGAATCCTAGTTTCTAGACGCGGTCGCCTCGCAGATCGGTTTAGGAAGAAGCACAGACACGTGTAACCAACCTAGCCGTCGAGGGACACATGTAGCAAGGACCGTCGCGTCACCACCACTACTCGTCAAACCGGAGGTCCCAATATCGAATCACCCTGCCTCGCCGGATTCGACACCTCACTCCACCGTGAACGCCTTCAATCTCATGGGTGATCGAAATCGGAGAGCTTCAATCGCCGTGGCGAGATCTCATCCGCCAATAAACTCCGTGAAAACCCAAAAGGAAGCTTCACATGCATCAACACTCTTCCCGTCATAGGTCTTCACCGACCTCCGACGAAGATTGAAACAAAGAAAATAAAAGGAAATCGCAAGAATAAAACCAAAAGAACAAAACAAAGAAAGGACGAAAATAAACCCTAAAGATCTAGGAAAACCGAAACCGACGACGCAAAACTGTGGTAGCCTTTACCTCCCGGAGACTAGAGCCGACGACGCCGGAACTGACGAAACTTCCACATCTCGGAGATAAAACCGGCAGCGACGAAGCTGTAAAAACCTTCGTCTCCCAAAAAAAGAACACAAACTACAGAAACTTTAAAGGAAAGGACGGGTTCCGGCGACGGCACGCACGCTCACGCGGCGACCGACCACCAGACCTAGAATCAGATTTACTTTATCTCTCTTCTCTCTCTTCTCTCTTTTTCACCCTTTTTACTCGATTCACGTATAAGTTCTTCCTCCTTTCCATGAAACTATACTTACGTTCCAAATGGTTTTTCTTTTTTGATCACACAAAATTTAAATGGGTAATACTGAGTTCTTTGCCGTTGGAATGCTACCTAATCCTTGACCTTTAAAACGGCATGGTTTAATCGTTGATAAATGGTAGCAATCATAAATAAGGAGAGAACGAGTAAACATGATAACTGTTGCATTGTTTGGCTGTTTTCAGTAAATAAAAAAAGTCCAAAGTTGTGTCTGCCGACAATATTGGGACCAGAAACAAACGAGAAAGCAGCAAACCAAACATACACCAACTCCAAGAGAACACAACACTCTCTTATTAGAAACTATAAAAGTAGAGTGGGCCTAACTAATATTCACATACGCCGTTTATTTCACGTGCCTGATAACAACACATGCTGCTTGCTCCGATCTTCATGCATTTGCGTCATTATATAAACAGCCAACTAACTCAGGAAAATATACCAAACAAGATTCAAAACAAAAAAACATATTCTAAATATATATAGGACAAAGGCAATGGCTACCTCAAGCATCAAGACCATCCCAATAATGGCGATTCCAAACTTCAACGTCTGCCACAAGCTCGAGCTTCTCAAAGAAGAAGGCAAAAGCCTTGACCCGAAACGCCAAGAAGGAGAAGAAGAAGAAGGGCTAAGCTACGAGTTCCAAGAGATGTTGGAGTCTCTTCCTAAGGAGAGAGGTTGGAGAACTCGCCACCTTTACCTATTCCAAGGGTTTTGGTGCCAATCCAAGGAGATTCAAGCTATCATGTCCTTCCAAAAACATTTCAAGTCGGTCCAAAACGACGTCGTCATTGCAACCATACCAAAATCGGGTACAACATGGCTAAAAGCTTTAACGTTTACACTCCTTAACCGAGACCGGTTTGATCCGGTGGTTGCCTCGACTACCGACCACCCTCTCCTCACTTCAAACCCTCATGACCTAGTACCTTTCTTGGAGTACAAGCTTTACGCGAACGGAGATGTTCCTGATCTCTCCGGTCTAGCCAGTCCAAGAACGTTTGCCACCCACGTCCCTTTCGGTTCTCTGAAGGATTCCATCGAGAAACCAGGCGTTAAGGTCGTGTACTTATGTCGGAACCCGTTAGACACGTTCATCTCCTCGTGGCATTACACCAACAGCATAAAGTCGGAGTCCGTGAGTCCCGTCTCGTTGGAAGAAGGGTTTGATCTGTACTGCCGAGGAGTGATAGGTTTTGGTCCGTTCTGGGAACACATGTTGGGATACTGGAAAGAGAGCTTGAAGAGACCAGATAAAGTCTTGTTCTTACGTTACGAAGATCTCAAACAAGACATAGAGTCTAACTTGAAGAAGCTAGCAAGTTTCTTGGGCATTCCTTTCACGGAAGAAGAGGAAGGAAAGGGTGTTGTGAAGGCAATCACGGAGCTGTGTAGCTTCGAGAGTTTAAAGAAGTTGGAGGTGAACAAGGGAGGTAAATCGATCAAGAACTTTGAGAATAGGCACTTGTTTAGGAAAGGAGAAGTGAGTGACTGGATTAACTATCTGTCGCCTCAACAAGCTGAGAGATTGTCAGCTTTAGTGGATGACAAATTAGCTGGAACTGGTCTTACTTTCAGGTACTGCTGAACAAGGTTATGCACGTCTTCACGTTTCTAAGTTTGTGTGTTGAGGGGGCCCTTTCATTTGAAGTAAGTATTAAAAAAAGAAGAAGTTATAAGCAGTTGTTTTGTTGTTATATAGACAGAAGAAGAAAACAGTGAAGCAACGTGAATACTAGTTTGTCGGTTTTTATTTTAATAACTATCAGTGTGTTGTTAAAAAAAAAAAAAAACTATCATTGTGTGCCTGCCATTATGTTTTTAAAGAATAATAATTTATTGTTATTGTTAAGTGTTACGGTATATAGGTGTAACTGAATGTATCAAAAGAGTATAAATCTTTCATGTGTAAGTTTTCTATAAAAAATAAAATTTGTATTGTCTAGGGTAAGATCAGAAACATTCATCTTGATCCCCCACATTTTAAATAATTAATATTTATGGATCATTCGGTCTTCAAACTATCAATAACACTTACATTTGGTTACTAATCTAAAATTGTTTCAAGCTTAATACATTTCATGACTAGGTGCGGAGAAGTGATAATAAACTAAAAGCACCCATGATATTTAGATGTTCATATACATTAAATTACATGATCATCTCTACTCTGATTTTCGTTCTTCGACATTAAGTATGCATTCATGTCTTTACATCACCAGTTAAATCATTTCGAGTGATTACCAAATTCTTTCAAAAAAGCAAAAATAAAAATAAAAATGAAAGAGATCATATTAAAAAAAGATTAATGAGAGACTCACTAATACGACGACGGTTAAACCCGAACGAAGAAAATACTGAGCTCAGGACCACTGTTACCATCAGGGTTCATCATGTAATAAGTCTCCGAGTCTCTCGACCCGATCACTCTCTCAAAATGCGCTCTCATATAAGTCAAATCTCCTTCTCCTCCCCCTCCTCCTCCTCCTCCCCCGCCACTCGTCACAGGCAACACACCAGCTCCCATCGACACAGCATGAAGCATCTGCATCACAACCAAATCCTCCTCCGTGGCCTCTCTCTTAACCCCGTACCCTGACTTCTTCCCGTTACAGTACAGTGCCCATATCGGCTCGTCAACTATCTTCGTCTTCTCGCTCGGCTTCTTCTCGCACTCGAGCGCGATCCTCACCAGCCCGACCCCGAGGTCCTGCAGCAGCTTCCCCGTCGGGATGGCCAGCTCCAGCAGGAGGATGGGAAGAGAGCGAGGGTTCTCCTGTACCGCGAGGTTCACGCGCGTCTTCCGGTACCCGAAGAGGGTACCGGTCACGCGCGTGCCTCCGTGGACGTGGTTCTCGTGGAGCCGGGCGCCTCCCATGGGGAGCTTGCACATCGGGGACATGATCGGGAGGGAGCGGAAGGCGGAGCGGACGCGGCGGAGGAGTTTCGTCGATTTGGAGCCGGGGGATTTGGTGGTCTTGCTCGAGGGTTGCTCGAGCGTGATCTCGGGCATTACGGTGGCGGTTGATTTTTTTTGTTGGGAGCGTGGGCTGCCGAGAGGTGATAGTGTTGTTGGGGTTAGCATCCTTGGAGTTAACGGTGGTGTTGCCATTTACGGAAGAATGAAGGAAAAAAAAACGAAACTATTCACAAATTTGAAATGTTGAAGAGTAAAAGACCAAATCTTTATACAATGTCTGGAAGGTAATGGAACGCACGTTGAGTTAAAAAGCTTTGTTTAGTTAGCAAACGTGTGTCTATTGACTTTTTCTTTAGATATGTATAATTATATTTCAGTTTCGCCGGTTTTAGTTCATGGTCGGGAGATATCTCTGATTAATCTATGTTTTTGTTTTCTTTTTAATATCAAGAGGTTTTCGAAGCCAAGCACGTAATTTCTGAGGTCCGAAACACAACATTTAATATTAGTTTCGTCAAGCAACCACTCGGACAAAAAGACTTTTGTCACAATAAACATAGTCTTTTTTCGGTTGAGCTGATAGGTTGGTTACTCTAGAGTTTTTTTTTTTTTTGTGGTAAGAGCCTTTTGTTGTGTATGTTTGGTCGTGCGACTAATTCTCTGCGCTGCTGTTTCAAAGGTTGTTTCCCACTTACTTATGTTTCTGTGTCTCCTGGGGATATATTTAATAAAGGAATTTTTGTTTTGACTAATTTTAGGTCGATCAGGCACTGAGTGAGGCCATTAACGTAATGTACTTTCACTCGGTAAAATAATCTAGGAACAGAGTCCACGAAGCTGACAAGAGTGTATTGATAAAGATATCAAAACGGAAGCTTGGGATGTTTAAAGACAAAGCATACACAAGATGTTTTCTGAAGATTATGAGGTTTGTTTTAAAACTTTTTCTCTTATCCTTTTGGTTAGAAGATGCTCTGTTTGGTGGAAGCAAATTTTTCATGTTAGATTAGCTACTGCTCTGTCCATTGAGTTTGTTTCCAATTCAGTCTTCTTATTCCTGTACCTATCCACAATCAAGGATGGTGATGACGGAGTCTTTACTCATGTTGCAGGTACCATCAGTCAAACAATAAAATATTTCAAGTTTGTTGTTACAAGACTGATCAAATTAAAACCAAAGATTGTAGGCAAAAGATCAAGATCACCACACTCACTTTTCTCTCTGTAGATCCTGCAGCACAACTTCTTCTCTAGATGGCTCATCCATTATATTCGACTAGATCTTCATCGGTACCTCCTCATCCTTGAACGAAGAAACAATGTTCTAAGAGTTAACATCTCTACTACTATACTAAGATATATAAAAATATAGTCATGTCTTTTACCATAAGAGGCATGTCATGACACGTTCCCCCAGTTGTAATGGATCATCGGGACTGTCTTCTTCTCGTTCTATGTAATACTTCGCTGAAGCCATTGTGAATGAAGGAGAAAAAGACAGAGAGAAAAGCAAGTTGAAGGAATTGGAGGAGAGAGCTCGAGGTTTCAACTTAAGTTCGTGGCTTAGGATACACATCTAAAGCAACTCATTCATAGGTCCATGTGTTTGCCATTTGAGTGGATAATGTTCTTCTTTTGTCTTCTCATCAATGTTCAAGTACTTCTCCAAAAATAAACTTTATAATCTCAACACACAATACAACACTAAGCATACACTATAGTACAAGAGCTAGATATTCAAAGTCATCAAATCATATAATATGCTAAGAATCTTAGGGAAATTCTCAAATTTTGTAGGCCTTCTTTGAAGGGTAAAAAAAAAAGACTAAATAGTTGGTATGATACGGTCTCACTCTCTTGGTCTAGCAAGCCATAGAGAGCTAAGAGCACGTAACCGCAATGAATACTCATGTATCGCTAGGAGAGCCCTAGCTGATTGTCTCGTTGTTAACTTTCTTAACATCTGTTGATATGTTTGTAGCCTCAAGTTATCAGCCTGCCACACAAACACGCAAAAAAAAAAAAAAAACAGATGGCTCTTATCAGAACTACTACTACTACAAGTAAACATGTAATAACAACAACACAATCTGTAAACGTTATACCTGGCGGATGAATCCTTCAAGGGTACCTAACTTCCCCATCGCCATGGCCATCTGACCCATGTAGTTAGCTACGTTCCCTGACGAGCTCGAACCGAGAGTCCCGCTTGATAAAGTCTCAGAGAGTGATTGCTGTAAGCTGTCCATCCCTTGAGACAATGCATCTTCTGCTTGTTGAGAAGACTCTTGCAAGTTGTTTAGGTCTTGTGACTGTTGTTCTGTCAATGGCTCCACCTGACTCGCTATAAGCTGGTAATAAAAAAGTTGAAAATATTAATCAGATGTAATGAAAAAAAAAACTGTTTCACCTTTAAGTATTACCTTGAGAAGGTCTGATGAGCGGAAACCGCCAAGCCACAAGAAACATCTCTCAGCAGGTGTTTTCCACATCCCTGATAGTAAATGGAAGACATCGTTCTTAGCTGCGTTGCTTTTTATCCTGAAAAGCTCCTCGTAGTGAGCCAACACTGCTTCAACGATTATCCTAAGCTCAGCTTCGCTCGCATGAGAATCCAAAGCAGAACTCATCTCCTTCATCTTTCTGTTTTTATCTTCCTGCCACCGTCTGTACTCTGCATCAAACGCCATTGCTCCTATAACAGAGAAGCGTACATGAGATTTTGATTAATCATCACCATAGAAAGATTGCACCAAACACAACTCTCTGTATAGAGATTCAGACCGACTCACCATTTCCAGTAGTAGAATGGGATTGGTCTCCAGAGCTTGAGATAAAGACACCCTAAAAACTATTCATGTAAGCAAAATAGCAAACATCTATACAAACAGAGCTGAACAAAGTAAAACTAAACCTGTTGCCTTGCTCTTTGCAGCTCCTGCTCAAGCTGTGTTAGCTTCAACCGGCTGTTCTCTAGCTGCTGAACATATGCCTGAAAGTGCAGTACCCCAACAAACATCTCAACGGTTTGCAAATAGCCAAGGCTTATTAAAAGAAAAGTTGAGAAACAAAGTATTAATAAGCATACTTTCTTCCTCAATCTGCTTTTCCTTGCAGCCTCACGGTTTTGAGCGAGCCTACGAACCGTCTGTTGATTACAAATTAACAAGGAAAAAGAAAAAACATAAGTGAAAAGGCTAAAATAGAGAGACAAAACTGTTACTAGTTAGAAAAATGTGTCTGTAGTTTCACCTTTTGATCCAGTTTCTCCTTTGAACGGTCGCTAGATTCACCCACGTGCCCTCCATCGTACTGCAGAAATCACAGTTTCATTTAAATAAACTATGGCCAACTTAATGAGCATAATAAAGAAGCAAAAATATTACAAAAGCTTAACCATTAGGTTGTTTTGATCCATGTCTCCATCTGTTGAGCCTGATGTTCTTGGACTAGTATCTCCCATTCTATTCTTTTCATCCAAATCTACGTTACTACTAGATAATGGTACAGAGAATTTACACGAGATGGAGTAAACCCTGTCAAAGTAAGATGGTAAATTAATAGTTATAGAGAAAAAAAATTAGAAACTCAGAATGCAGCTTGTAGTTCTTCTAATCCTAATAAATTAGAGTATCTAATTATCACATGTTCAAAGCCAACTCATCAACAAATACGTTACATCCTTCAATTAAGTAATCAATAGACAGATTCAGTCACATTTTAAATGAAGATCCAAACCACTCAGCATCATTCAGCTTACACTTACAAGGTAGCAGCACCAGGCACAGTCACACACTTTGAACAAGTTATTAGTTGGTTCTTAAATAAATAAAAAAACTAGTCAGTGTTTCATTCACATCCGAGTTGACTCAAGTTCTCTACTCATTGTTCACTAACTACAAAAAAAACCAACGAACATCAGTGAAGTGAAGCTGCAGCTATGAATTGAAGCTAAGAAACATCTCATAAACAGAACTAACGTTTAAAATCCAAATATCAGAAGCAGAAGCAGAACTCTTTATTAAGTTTTAAGTCAACTTAGGTTAGCTTCTAAGTCAAACACACACAAAAGTTAGAAGAGTAAATGACTGAAGTTAACAAAGCAAAACCCTAGAAAGAAGGTTGCTTTTGAGGAAGAAAGGGTCACACACACCTTGAAAACAAGAAACAGAGAGAGAGACACGATCTGAAATTCCAATCTCCGATAAGACGTCGTTTTGTCTGAAAAAATTATTTAATCGACCGGTTCCCAAAAGAAAAGAATCTCTCCCGATGAATTTAACGGGAACTAATTACAAGCTAAACCCCTTATGTTTTTCTGTTTTGCCATAACGAGCCCTATTCTCTTATTATTGCAAAATAGAACCACCATTTATAGTATTTTACTTTCTAGTATTTTAATTCCAAATACCAGATTGTTACGTCACCGCTTTCCTCCGTGACCATTCAGATCGGCTGATCAGATTCAGACTTAAATCCAACAGCCATCTCAGTGTGTCTGTCCGATCTAAAGTCCATTCAAAAAGGACTAAAAAGTTGTTTATAATAAAAGTGATGCTTATTTATAAAAGAAAAATAGTTAAAAGCTGGCGTGTTCTCAGGTTCGTACAAACTACAAAGTAAAGTAGGTAAAGTCAGCGTGGTGAATCACACTTGCTGAAGTAGAAGGTTTCAAACTCGAAAAAGGAGCTAACATTGTTGGAGACACTCTGTTTCATGTGGAAGGTTCGGCTCAACAGTTCACTGTTGTCATTATCATGGCAAGAATCTTGTACTCATATATCCTTCATAGCAACAAGACAAGTTTCTTTTTTATATGTTTTTTTTTGTGTGCAACAGTTTCTTTTTATATAACATCTTGTTTTATCATCTTCCTTCTTCAAACATAACATGGATATTAATTACACATCATGTTCTTATGTCTTTTTCACATTAATTACAATCTTCCTTCTCCAAAGACTCTTCACCTCCTCCACACGCCGTGGACTTCCTCCAGGACCAAGAGCCCTTCCCATTCTCGGTCACATGCATCTCCTCCGTTCAAGCCTTCCACGATCTCTACAAGCCTTATCTCAAACGCACGGTCCTCTCATGAACATACGCATCGGATCACTACAAGTCCTCGTCGTCTCAGATTCCGACACAGCCAAGCAAATCCTCAAGACTCACGACCCTGACTTCGCTTCCAAGTTCGTCTTCGGTCCGAGACATTTCAATGTATACAAAGGAGCAGAGTTCTTCAACGCACCTTATGGACCTTACTGGAGGTTCATGAAAAAGCTTTGCATGACTAAGCTGTTCGCTGGTTATCAGCTCGATCGTTTTGTTGGTATAAGAGAAGAGGAGACGTTAGCTTTGCTTAGATCGCTCGTTGAGAAGTCGAGGAACGGAGAGGCGTGTGATCTCGGTTTAGAGTTTACTGCTTTGACCACGAAGATCTTATCAAAGATGGTTATGGGGAAACGTTGCCGCCAGAACTCGAATCTTCCTATAGAGATAAGGAGGATCGTGAGCGATATCATGGCTTGCGCCACAAGGTTAGGGCTCATGGAGCTGTTTGGACCGTTGCGAGATCTAGATGTGTTTGGTAATGGTAAGAAGCTTAGATCCTCCATTTGGCGGTACGATGCGTTGGTTGAAAAGATACTGAAGGATTATGAGGACGGTAAGAGCGGTAATGATGGAGAGAAAGATAAAGACATCGTAGATATCTTGTTGGACACGTATAACGACCCTAAAGCCGAACTCAAACTGACTCTGAATCAGATCAAATTCTTCATCCTTGTAAGACTTTTCCATCAGCTAATCTAGCACTAGCACTGGGCATTTTGGTTTTCAGTTTGGTATTTGTTTTCTCGGATCTAGAAATTTAGGATTTGTTCGGTTATTTAAATAATTTGGGTTGCTTTTGGTTTGGTTATTTCGGCTTTTGATTCAGTTAGAATAATAAAGTTAGAAACTAGTTAATATCTGAAAAAAAAATCAGATCCAGTCTGGTTCTGGACTGGTTTTCGTTTTCGAACAATTTCGGTTAATTTGGGTAATGGATTATTAGGATTTGTTTTGGAAAAATATGGGGCAATTCAAAATTTTCGGATGAAATATCGAATAATTTAAATAGTTTGAAATATTTTAGATAATTAAATAGTACTTTTAGGATATTTTGTTATTGCAAAACTAAATGTATTTAATATTCATAATTGCAAGATCTTTTCATCAAAAATTTCTCCAGCTAATCTTTAGAAGTAGCAACCTTATGTGTACTTCATTACAGGAGTTGTTCATGGCGAGCCTAGACACGACTTCTGCAGCTTTACAATGGACAATGACCGAGTTGATAAACCATCAAGACATCTTCACAAAGATCAGAGAAGAGATCAAATCTATTTTAGGAAACACTCATCGGTTAATCAAAGAATCAGACTTGCAGAAGCTTCCTTACCTGCAAGCAGCTATCAAGGAGACATTAAGACTACATCCAGTGGGGCCATTACTACGCAGAGAAAGCAACAGAGACATGAACATCAATGGGTACCATGTAAAATCCGGGACAAAGATCTTTATAAATGCTTACGGGATAATGCGTGATCCGAGGACATACAAAGATCCAGACAAGTTTGTGCCAGAGAGGTTTCTTGTGGTGGAAGAAAACACAGAGAGAAAGATGGGTTATCATTACCAGCAGTATATGTTGGAGTTAAAAGGTCAGGATGTGAATTATCTTGCGTTTGGGAGTGGAAGGCGAGGGTGTTTGGGAGCTTCTCATGCATCTTTGGTGCTGAGTCTCACAATAGGATCATTAGTTCAGTGTTTTGATTGGACTGTGAAGGGAGATGAAGAAAAATTCAAGATCAAGTTACCAACGGGCTTCTCGGCATCAGGGACAGCTGGAGGAAGTTCACTTATGTGTTCTCCTAAATTATATTTTGATCCATTTGGATAAGTAACTCAATCATAGAAACATTCTCAAGAAGTCAGAAACATATATTGCTCTGTTTGTACTCTGTTTTCATAAGCGTCAGACTTCTGATGAAAAGAACTGTTCCACTTCCAATCTTGTAATAATAAACATTACTATAAACTAAATATTATTTTCTATTACTTTTTCATGAGCTGTAACTTTTCCACTTAGTGATTAGCCACGTTTATGACAAATCTAAGTACACCTGAAAAATCACCTAAGTATGAGTTAACATGACGTAAATAGCCATTGAAACAGAATCAAAAACAGAGATTATACTTTCACATAAGTGACAGAAACAAAACAAAAGACAAAAAAAAAGAGAAAATAATTAGCTGACAGTCCAAAACAAACATAAGTCACTGCTTATTACAAACATCTATCTATTACATGTCACATACATGTAATTATTTTGCTCTGTTTCTACATGTACTAGTTGTTCTCTGTTTTCATAAACTTCACTTGTATACCTTCCTACTTCCATCAGATATAGCTTTTGCAATCTGTAACTACTTATCTAAGATACTAACCTAATTATAATTAAC
Organism: Raphanus sativus; assembly: GCF_000801105.2. Taxonomy (NCBI): domain Eukaryota; kingdom Viridiplantae; phylum Streptophyta; class Magnoliopsida; order Brassicales; family Brassicaceae; genus Raphanus; species Raphanus sativus. Next base: position 26,006,362 of record NC_079512.1, on the reverse strand, counting down.
AGATAATGAAAACATTTTTATTTTAATCTAACTAGTAACTACAGTCAATAGACAAAGAAAGTATAAACATTTTTTTTATCAACAGATAATGAAAGCTTAACAACCATCAAGTACATTCTTAAAAGAATAATTTCTTTATAAAATTATAATCCATTAGTACATAACTTAAAGAAGAAAACAGAATAAGAAAAGAAAGATTATACCCTCACAAAAGAGACAAATACAGAACAAAGACAAAAGAGAATAGAAAGAATCTTGAGATTAGCTTTAACATTTGATACCATAATGACTCATGACTTAGCACCCCTATAAAACCATCTTAATCCCGTTCTCATACACATACACAAACGAGAATGATGGATACACAATACTTCGTTGCAACCATCCTTCTATGCCTTGGAATCACAGTCTTGATCCAAGTCATAAACACATACAGATTCTGCAACAAACTACCTCTTCCACCAAGTCCTACAGCTTTACCAATCATCGGTCACATTCACCTTCTTGGTCCCATAGCTCACCAAGCACTTCAAAAGCTCTCCATCCGTTATGGACCCTTGATGTATCTCTTCATTGGCTCCATCCCTAATGTTATTGTCTCATCGACAGAGATGGCTAATGAGATTCTCAAATCCAACGAGCTCAATTTCCTGAACCGTCCCACTATGCAAAACGTTGACTACCTTACTTATGGCTCAGCTGATTTCTTTTCAGCTCCTTATGGGATTCACTGGAAATTCATGAAGAGGATCTGTATGATGGAGCTATTCAGCAGCAGGGCGTTAGATAGCTTTGTCAATGTAAGAACAGAGGAGCTGAGGAAGCTTCTGGTGCGCGTTATGAAGAAAGCAGAAGCAGAAGAGAGTGTTGATCTCGGTGAACAGCTTAAGGAGTTGACAAGCAGCATCATAACGAGAATGATGTTCAGAGAAATGAGATCAGATAGTGGGAGAAGAGAGGAAGTTATCAAAATGGTGGTGGAGTTGAATGAGCTAGCAGGTTTCTTCAATGTTTCTGAAACGTTTTGGTTCTTGAGGAGACTTGACCTGCAAGGAATCAAGAAGAGGCTCAAGAATGCTCGAGACAAATATGATGTGATCATTGAGAGAATCATTGAAGAGCATGAGTCTAGGAAACACAAGGATGCAGGAGGAGTACGGAGCATGCTAGACATTCTGCTTGACATATATGAAGACAAAAACTCAGAGATTAAATTGACAAGAGAAAACATTAAGGGCTTCATCATGGTAACATGTCTTCTTAAGCCCAACACATAACATTCATATTACATCAGTCTAAAATCATTGTTGTGCAGAACATATATGGAGGTGGAACAGATACATCTGCCATCACAGTAGAATGGGCTTTATCAGAGCTGATTAACCATCCAGAGATCATGAAGAAAGCCCAACAAGAGATAGAACAAGTGGTGGGAAACAAGAGACTAGTACAAGAATCTGATTTGTGCAATCTCAGTTACATACAAGCAGTTGTGAAGGAGACATTGAGGCTACATCCTGGAGGACCGATATTCGTGAGAGAATCAAATGAAGAATGTGCAGTTGCTGGATACAGAATCCCAGCAAAAACAAGAGTGATGGTTAACGTTTGGGCTATAGGAAGAGATACAAATCAGTGGGAAGATCCATTGGAGTTTAGACCTGAGAGGTTTGAAGGAAGTGAATGGAAGATAATGAGTGAGAAGATGGTGTCTTTTGGAGCTGGGAGAAGAAGTTGTCCTGGAGAGAAGATGGTGTTTAGATTTGTTCCAATTGTTTTAGCTGCGGTGATACAGTGCTTTGAGTTGAAAATGAAGGGAAGTGTGGAGATGAATGAAGGGAGTGGATCATCTTTGCCTAGAGCCACACCTTTGGTGTGTGTTCCTGTTGCCAAGGAGACTATAAAATTGTTGTTCTCACTTGAACCAAAGGTTAGCTTCTAGCTAATGGTTTAGAAGAAGAAAGGGAACTACAGCAAGAGACGTTGAACTACTTGTATATAAAACATTTTACCCATTTCAAGAATAAATTATGCAAATCTCATAAATAGCATTTTTTTTTTAATTTTTGTCACAAAATACAGAAGAATCCTCAAAATATCATTTATTAATCAATAAGAATATTAAATGATCCTACATCCTAAATTTTAACCCTAGTTTCACCATTTAAATACTAAACTCTAATCACTATATTCTTTACTAAGTGCTATTTAGATGATTTTTTTCTTGTCTTCTATTTTGAATAAAAATTTGATTTATTGCTATTTAAGTAATACCCAATAAATTATCAAGGTCAAGTGTAAAATAAGAACATTTTACAGCACTTTAAAATCGGTTGTAACATACAAAGCATGTGAATGGTCAAAAGGGACCATTTTGTATGGATCATCCACTCACTTTGACTATCCACTCAATAGAACATAAATATTCCAAAAGAAGAGAAACTTTAAAGGCAAGTTAAGATCCAATGAAGCTTCTTGACCTCTCTCTGCTCTTCTTCTTCTTCATCTTGTTCCCATGCTCTAAAAGCTGTAACTCAAATGACAAAACTACTCTCCTCAAGATCAAGAAATCATTAAACAACCCTCAAATCCTCAATTCTTGGGACCCTCAAACCAACTGCTGCACCAACTGGACCGGTGTCGTTTGCACCCACCGACGCATCACCGGCCTCACTATAGCTGCCGGAGACGTCGTTGGTCAGATAGCCGAGGAGATCGGAGACCTCACAGACCTCGTTATCCTAGACTGGAGCAGCCTCTCTCAACTCAGAGGCACCATTCCACGCTCTATCACCAAGCTCAAGAATCTAGTCTACCTTCGGTTTAGGATAACCCAACTCTCTGGTCCAGTCCCGAAATACATCAGCGAGCTTCAGAACGTTACTTTCTTGGACCTCTCTTTTAACCGGTTCAACGGTTCAATACCCGGTTCGATTTCTCAGATGCCTAAACTTGAGACCATACAGCTCAGTCATAACAAGTTAACCGGTTCTATACCGGAATCTTTCGGTTCCTTTCTTGGAAAGTTCCCAAAACTCTATTTGGGTAATAATCACCTCTCAGGTAAAACTTGCCACTCAAGTAATAGCCTATCTTTATGTTGTACAACTTGTCACTCAAGTTATTGCGTAACATTGTTTCCCTATGTTGCTAGGTAGAATAAATGATATACATAAATAGATTATGTTGGTTTGATTGCAATGTAGGAGAAATACCAAAGTCGTTATCCAAAACCGATTTCAACACCGTGAGTTTATCAGGAAACAATTTTAGTGGGGATGCTTCCATGTTCTTTGGACATAACAAAACAACCGTGAGACTGGACTTGTCTAGAAACAACTTCCACTTCGATCTCTCAAAAGTGAAGTTCGCCAAGAGCTTGGTGTCATTGGACCTTAGCCATAACCGTGTTTTCGGAGAGCTTCCTTTGGAACTGACCAAGCTCCAACTTACCCATTTTAACCTAAGTTTCAACCGTCTCTGTGGGTCCATCCCACAGGGAGGTCTGCTCCAGAATTTTGAGGTTTATGAGTTCTCCAACAACCTCTGTCTATGCGGTGCGCCGCTCAAGCGTTGCTAGCCAATCGATCAAACACATTTTGAAAATGTACTAAGAATTATTATTTGTAGTTTGCAAATTAGTTTGAATATTCTCTTTATATTTTCCAAAACAAAATCCAACCATTATACCTAAATCAGAAATGTCCATGTCTTTATATCAACTGCGTCCTCTCTCTTCTCCTTTAGAGAAAGAAAACTCTTTATTTTTCCTTCTTCACTCTCACGAAAATTGAGCAAATTATGTTTATTGATTGCAGGAAGCTGCTCTTGTGAAAACAAGAGAACTGAAGGATCTATGTGAGACAAGTCTCTTTTCCATCTTTGACGGCAGACCCTTGAATATAAGAGGAGAGATCACTACTTTGTTTAACGCTGGTGTTTCTGTTTAGTTAAGCATCTTTTGGATTTTCCTTGGACATTGATGCTATACCTGAGAACAAGCTCATGTGAAACCCTCTAGCTAAATGTGTTGAGGGTTGACTAATTATAGAGATATATTCAGGTACATGTTTGGTTTGGTTTCAGTTTAGATTTGGTTCCAGCCTTTTTTTTCAGTCCTATTAACAATTATAATTCTATCCAAAATTGCTATTGAAAACTTGTGTAAACACACATAGCATATCTGCTCATGGGGGAAAACACAGAGTAAAGAGAGATTTGAAGTTACTGCTCTACAAAACTTGTCATTCATCAAAAGGTTAGAAACCACATCTTGATAAACTTTCTTCTTCTATATACTCACAAAGTAGCATTTTTCTTCAATTCCTCAAAATGTTTAGGACCATCAGGGTGACGGTTTACAAACCTCGTCACAAAGGACTTGTCAGAGTACACAAGTATAGTACTTATCGCAAGCTTCGCGTCTGCCTTCCCACGCTCTTGTAACCAATAGAACATCGCAAACCTAAGCTTCATCCTCTCAAGCGTATACTTAAGACACGAAGGGAAAGCCACCAAAGTAGAAAGAGGATAACCTAACTCGTTTACAAGGTAGTTAACCTTTGCTTCCAACACACCACTCGCCTGCGTGAGCACATCAGGAGACGCTCTCACCATATCTTTAGCCTCTCTCTCGCTCAAACCCAAACTCAAAAGAAAATCAAACCTCTCCCTGAGCTCAGACCCTCTGCCGCGGAAACACCTGAGCGCTTTCTCCATCTCCTCCGAGTCCTCCTCGTACCCGAGCTCCAGCAAAAACCGAGCCTTCATCGCTTTGGAACCGACCACGTCCACCACTCCGGTCCCCGGCAGAGGCTGGACTCTTAACCCCATAGTCCATTTCTTCATCTCCTCTGGATTCTCTTGGATGACTTGACAAAGCCGCTTCTTCCCGCCTTTCAGAGCGTTGAGAAAGGTGCTGGTGTGCTTCAAACGAGACACACCAAGCCAGTGAGAGTGGCCACGGAACACCTCACCGATCTCGTAAGCCTCCATCTTGATACCTCTCAAAAACAAGAAACAATGTCTTAAATTCGAAACACACTTCCCTAGCTCCTGACTCTGTGGAAGTTTCAGAAAAAACGGAGCTAACTCCCTCCTAGACAACCCCAGCTTTGTCTGAAACCCGGTTAACATCATCGTCCACTCCCCTGACTCCTCGAAAACAAGCCCCGGCCGGTTCCTGATCAACTCAACCACCTCACTCTCGTCCCCCCCACAGAGATCTCCAAGAAAGTTTAAACACCTATTAACACATCTCCAGTCATAAGAACCTTCCTCAGATAAATTCTCCCCCACCCAATCCAAACCAAACCCCATACCTCTCAGCCTCTCCACCACCCTAACAACCAGCTCAACACTCACATCCCCAATCAGTATCCTCGGGGTGCAAACGATAAGCTTAGACACAAACACCTTACTAAACCCCAAACACTCAAAAGCCTCAATCTTTGAAACCAAAACCCCACTCTCGTACCCAAACACCTCCCTAGCTTCCTTAAAGATCTTCCCCATCTTCTCCCTACCCACCCCATAGTTCCAGAACACGTGGTAGTTCTCCAACAAGAACGCGTCTTCGTTCAGAAACATCTTATCACAAGGCACCAGAGGGCTGAACTCGGACGGTTTTAAACCTAAGCTCTCGAAGAAGGGCTCGAACTCGTTCACGGGGTGGTACAGAAGGAACCTGGTGATGGATCTGATCACGTCATCGCCGGAAGAAGCAGCGGAAACATCGTGTAGCTTCTGGAGAAGGGTGTCGTTGAAGAGAGGGGCGTTTCGGCTCATGCTCTCGGCGATTAGGAACTGTAGGCCTCTGTTGTTGTAGAAGTAGTCGAACATGGCGGCTTGCGCCATTCTTCGGACCTCGTTTCTGGGGAGTTTCGAGATGACGGCGGCGGTGGTGGCGAGGGATCTTCTAGGGTTTATTGCGGAGGGTTGGGGTTTAAAGGTGGGGACTTTAGGGGAGACCCGGTTGAGTAGAGAGGTGAGTGATCTTCTGGGGTTTCGTGTGAGAGACATTGTTTCTCTACCTCTGTGACTGCTTCTTCATCACTTGTCTCGTTTGGATGAACACAGAGACAAAGAGTTAATCGCCAATCTCTCTTTTAAGTCCAAACGACTTGTTGTAAACCGAACCGAAACCTTATTAGACTTTCGAATCATATTTTTCCGGTCTAAATCCTTAAATCAATTAATTTAGGAATTAAGGCTGCAAGTAAATGATTTGAAGGGTCTAATAATAAGGGAAATTAGGTGAGATGGCTACAAAATAAATCATAATTTAGCATTTAACCAAAAAAAAAAAGTACATCTATTATTCTTATAATATATACTATATTACCCTTATCATCCAGTTAATAAAAATTTAGGTGACCTTCTTCTTTTTCGATTACCGGTTACCACTCATTTTCTTCCATTCTCACCACATATTCCTATACTATTTTATTTTGTTCTATTCTATTTGTATGTTAATAAAAAGTGTTCTACTTTATTTAAAAATATATTTTAATATTTAGGTTTAGGGTTTACATTTGAATTAGGGTTTAGTGATTAAAATTTAGGGTTTAGTATTTATAAGGTGAGGAATAAACATTTCAAAGTTTCACCATTTTTAATATGTTATTTATTATTGTTCCATTATATTTGGGTCTAAAGTTTATATTTGAGTTAATGTTTATATTTATGTTTAGGGTTTACTAGTTAGAATTTAGGGTTTAGTGTTCTATATTATTTAGAAATATATTTTGATATTTGAATTTAGGATTTACATTTAGATTAATATTTACATTTGGATTAGGGTTTAGATTTGGATTAGGTTTAGTAATTAGAATTTAGGGTTTAATATTTATAAGGTGAAGGGATATGGTTAGGATCTAAGGTTTAGGGTTTAAGAGTTTGGGTGGAATTGAGATAAGGTTTAGTATCTAGATTTTAGAGGTTGAGATGAAGTTGGTGTTCTATACTATTTTGGTGTTATGTAATAGAACGTTTAAATTTTGACATACTTTCGTTTGTTACTATTCTATTTGCATATGTTGATATTTGGGTTAAGGATTTATATTTTCTTTTAGAGGTTAGTAATCATGTAATATATTGCTGAATTATCTGTCAAAAAAGTTATGTTTATGCTATTTGTTAATTGTAAACATATATAGTATAATATATTTAAATAATTTTCATTAATGTGAACTATGTCATTTATAGCATGTTCTATTCTATTTATAAAATGACATTATAGTCAACACGTTGATATCATAAACGCCACAACAATAATCTTACCGTCAACTTGCTTTACAAATGGACAAAACCGGAAGAAAATGGTGAAAAAGCTAGGAGATCTAATAATGTCAACATCATAGCCATATTCTTAATTTTTTTTTTTAATTTGGCTATTACACAAATTCACCCTAATAATAATATTTGTTAGTATTTATTCTGAGTTAACTTACAGCCAAAAGACAAAAAGAGATAGAGAGGTGTATAATCATATTCCAAATTCATTTTTGAGATATATTTTAATTCAATATTTGATTTTTTCATTTGACTTTTACCAGTGACTTGAGTTCTCGTTGTATTTTACCAAATTTGGGAGTATTTTCAAATTAGAAATAAAGATCTCCAATATAATTTTTTTTGGTTTGTTTAATTTGTCAACAAATAAATTTAGTATTAACTCAGTTCTTCTGGATTCTGTTAGGCTTTCTTTCTTGACGGGCTCAGAATGATTTGCTAATGAACTGATCATCTGTTTGGTTTAGGCGCTTAAAGTTCATATTTCAGGGCCTTTAGACAAAAATAAGAGTTTTTAATCACAAAATAGTATACAATCTCTTTAATTTGAGTGTGGAGCTTTTTCAATGACAAGATCCTTAGATCCTTATGGTTTGGTCCTTAGTACACATATATGTATATATTATATACTAAAGACCAAACCATAAAGAACTTGCAATATTGATGCTCTAAGAATGAACTGCCTAGAAAAATTTTAGTTTTGGAATTCAAAAAAATTGCACATATATATATATATATGTAATGTAATTGCGGAATTCTAAGTTTTACGAGAAATATAATCTAAAGTATCTTTTTTTTTCCAAAAAGTTTTAAACAATGAGAACCAGTAAACAACATAAAAAAGGATACACCAGTAGGGATCCAAAATAAACTAACACATCTATTTTGCGTATGGATGACTAAAGATTTTTCATATAAAAGGTTCATATTTGCTTCCGGAATAGACGAACCTCAAAGGAGATAACCTTCATATTAATCCAAAAGCACCACGCTTCAGAGTGAGTTGAAAACGATTGTCATTCTCTTTTTATTACTCCAGTAGGAGCCATTGAGATAAGACAACTCTCTATTTTGCTCTATTATCAGAATCAAAGAAATTACCGTTCCATAGAACTTCATGCTGCCTTTCGAAGTAACCATAGTTTGCAGCAAGAACTCCATCACCATCGAATGAAGAACCATCAACGATTGAAGCCGGTAAAACCCGTCGCTACCATCCGCAGTAGATTTGTCAATTAACTTTTCTAAACAGTTCAATTGAACCGAAAGTTTTGTCTTTCCAAACCAATTGGAAGAAGCATACGAAAGAACAATAAAAAACCTCGCCAGATTCAAAATAAATTGGCAATAAAACAGCGACTGGAAACAAAACAGATCCAAAAAAAGATGTAAAACGAATTAAACAAGCCGATGCCGGAGCTGAAAAAGCCTCCGATCATCGGCTTGAAACTATGAAAAATCTCTTTTTTTCTCTCTCTTGACGGCTAGGGTTTTCTTTCCAAAAACTGACCAGGTCAGACTAAAATATCAGATATTTTAGATTACGTTTCCCGTAAAATTTAGAACTCCTTAAACTGAATTCCTTCATTAGAGATGCTCTTATATATCAAGCCAATATGCTATTATGAACAGGAGCGGACACACATGTAGTTGAGGTTTTGCACTGTCCACTCTCATTTTTATTTTTGCTTGAGAAAACTTTCTAAACTTTATCCACATATTGACCAAAAAAATCATATATATCCTTTACTAAACATTGTTCACAATAGGTGCCCCATACTTAATAATGCTCTAGATCCGCCCCTGAATATGAGCTCATGACGATGATCAGTTTTTTCAACATAATATGCAGTGTTTGATAGCAATCAAGTTTACTTTGAGAAAAAAGAAAAAATTAAGATGAAAAGAAATTGAATATTCAAAGGAGAATATATTAAAAGGTGAGAGTATAAAATGTGGGGTGCACAATGTTAAAAGTAGCGTTACTAATTTAAGAAGCTATCTCTTTATGTGAATATTTTAAAAACAAATACTTAATTAAGAATCTCACACATCTATTAGTCTATATATGACTAATACTCCATCACACACCACTTGCACACATTTAAGTACCTGATTCTGTTTCCAAGTGTTAGTGTGTGTAGCACTCTGGACATTCTCTTTACGCGACTCTTATAACTTTACACCACTTCGAATAGTGTTAATAACATGCTTTAATTAGGCCTTTTTTATTTAGTCAATCTCTCATTGTTCAGCTTATCTTTGATTGGAATTGAGTGTCTCCATAAGTTGTTAGCATCAGTGCTTCGGCGTCTTGTATTGAGAAAGGCGGAGGAGAGTGATCGGAAGCTGAGAGAGACAATGATGCTTCGGCGTTTGGTGATTTGAGAAGACACTCTTTTGTTTTTTGTTGCTGCTCTATCATTATTTTCAATTGTTTCCCTTGTTCTTCGATTCTCAGTTGCAGGTTTCTTTGAATCTAATCAAGATATGATCAATAACCAAAAGTATTTCTGTAGATTAGTATGTTTAGTTGGTGAATGATAATATAAATATATGAAATCAAAAATATACAATCTCAAAACTAGAAAGCCTTCATTATTTCTCTAAAACAAGTTTTGATATTCAAACTTGCAAGCTTAAATATTAAAATATTTTATGGAACAATGCTCTTCCCGTATTTGAGTGATAGATGTTTTAGATTTTTAAAATTATATTTAAAAATAAAATATTTAAAAATTAGCTAGTGTCTCTTACTTTAAAACTAAAATATCAACTAATCTTTTTTCAAAAAAAAAGTTATTGGAAAAAAAAAGACACTAGACTAATTTAAAACAAACACAAAAGTTTTGACTACAAAAAAAAATCAAACAAAAAAACAAACATGTGAGAAGAATACGTTTTCACAACAGTTATAAACAAAACACGTTTTCACTTTTTTAAAAAAATATGTGAGAAGGATATGAAGATAATTAGAGTTTTTATTTTAGTTATAGATATGAAAAAACTGCGAGTGCATCCCTATATCAATTCCATGAATGCTTTAGTGGAGGAACTGGAATAAGCACTCAATGCCACACACTACTACTTAAACTGTAACATTGGAATGAATTTACTTGTTAAAAATAAGAAACTAAGTTATATATGTACATATTGTAACTCACCTCTAGTTGTTCATGAAGATGTCGCTGAACGTCAAGTTGAAGCTGGAGTGCCTCTTTAATTTGCACTCCTCTGCATCCACGATATCAAACAAACAAAAAATTAAAATCATTAACAACTCATTATTTTATTATTTTTGAATAATCTTAATCGTATGTTGTTGTCATTGCTACGGTAAGCCATTGTGTCATTAACTTTGGACTTATATGGAGGAAAATCATAGGGATATTTAGTAATAAATAAAATATTACTTTTGGCACCCCAGAAAAAAGGAAGTGAAACATACGTTTTTGTGTCAAGCTGAGACAGCTCTTTGGAACAAGATCCCTTCTCAAACTTGCCTGCAACAACAAAACTCGCTTGATTTGTATTACTTACAAATTACCAATGTATTTAATCACAAACTAAAATATATAGTGATGGTATTCAGTTAGTGTACCTTCTTGATAATCAGGGATGTATTTCGCAATCCTATACTTCTGAAATTTTAACCAAAAACTATCGAACAAAAACTTATTTAAGAAAATATGTAAAGAGAGAAGAAGTAAAGTATTAACCTGTAAGTGGCTTTTAACATGAAATATTGTGAGTCCTTCAGAATCCATCAGCTTCAGTATCGCTTTGGGCGTTGCCTCTGCATAGTTTTCCACCAATTACACTTTTTAGTGACCCGCCAAAAAAATGGCACTTTTATCTTTAAAGCATATATCAATTCTTTTTTTCCATATAATGCGCATATATATATTTGCTTCAAAACAAAGATATCAATCCACACATATGGTGTTATATGATAGTGCATAAGATTCTTTTGATCTAATGAAATCATAACTATTACATCTAATTAAATGCTATCTAATCAATTACTTTATGCATGCTAAAGCAAAGTGACTAGATCAAGTGATTGACAACTAATTGTTTTAATTCCTCTAAATTCTAAATTCTAAAGTCGAAGTCTCGTTAACTTACTATCAGCACCACCAAGTCGATTTACGCATTCCACGAACTTCTCATGAAGATCTTGAGTCCACCTTATCCTTGTCTTGTTCCCAACCGTCCCACAATTAGGAGCCATGGAGCCTCCATGGGTTGAGAAGGAAGGAGAAGAAAGTCTTGGATGTGTTTGCTTAGCTTGGTGATGTGATGATGAGAAATCAAGTTGTGTTACATTAGAAGTACTATAAGTCCTCCTGCATAATTCCTAAAAACCATATCAAGTAGAAACATCATTGTTACAAAAATGTTCTGAAAAAAGTTTTCCAAATACCTTTTTTCCCGACCAAAACTTGATTAAGCTTATGGACATGTGACAAAAAACGGAAAAAAAAAAAGTTTGTGGAATACCTGTGGATCTTGACTTGCATCAAAAGAAAGAGAATATGAGGATGATGAAGTATTTGTTGCGGCGAAATCATTAGCACATGATTTTTGATAAAATGGCTTCAAATATTGATTCTGAAGAAGTTGCATAGGAACCATCGACTGGGATTGGTCTACTGATGGATGATCCGAAGATAGATGGTGGTACGGTGGAAACAAGGCATGATAGGGTTTTGAAGATGAGCATTGCACGGAGAAAGATTGATTAGAAGTGCAATCGTACGGAGTATAGCCCGAGAACGTCTCGCTAGTCCATGGAGATGATTGATTGTAATGGTTCATATTCACGTCTTGTAAATTAAACGGCTGGGGCGGTTGCGGCTGCAAGTGTAGTCGGCTTCCTTGTGAAGCGTTTGAGGATTCAAAATTGATGTTATCCATCAAAGACCAAACAAGAGAGACCTGGATAGCCACTTTTGCATCAGAAACCTATGATCTTGTTGCACGTTCAATATGATATATTGAACGATAGGGAAAAATATATGATTGAACAAAAAATCGGAAGAGCAACGATGGAAATGAAATCCAAAGTGTTCTATTTTTTTGGGGTTTTGTGTGGAATCTCTATATATTCATCCAAAGTCTTCAGGTGCAAGAGGGATGAGTCTTGATATAGACAATGCCTTTTCTTTTGATTATTCTCAAAATGGATAGGAGTGCGCATTTTTTAATTATCCAATGGCCATAATTGCAAAAGTTGCAAAAGTCCAAAATTCTTATTTCAATAACAAATATTATAAGAATTAATCTTAATTAAATTCCCACTTGCGTAGACCTTGTCTTTATTCTTCTTCAGTTGTGGAAACATTTAAAAAGATTATTCACAAATATAGTAAGAGCGCAAGGAAATCGGTTTTAGTATCATTAATTCATTATAAAGCCCTGATGGATCCTGTTTTTTTTTTTTATGAAACTGTAATGGATCCTGTTACGCCATGCATATTGTATGCATACATAAATGTAAATCGTCGACATTTTATACATAGATATATTTATTTTTGAAAAACTATTAGAAAATATTTTGCACACAAAAGTATAAAGATCACACGGAAATCAATTATATTATTAATTCACTTTTGAACCCCAACTTACTGATCTGTTAAACCATGCATATATGCAAGCCAATTTCTGTGTGTTCATAGTTGGATCCAACTTATAGAACAGTTTATATTACACGTACGGATTTAATTTATACTAGATGACTGATTCATTTGTGAATATTTTTATTTACACAGATATTTTGCATACATATGGGTTATGTTACATCAACATACTGTTTTTAACGATGATTATTTTGTACTATTACAAAACCTTCTACCTTATTGAGAGATCAGAGTTAATAACATTGATGATAAAGAAAGAAAATAGCGGAAGACGATTCATAAACGTGTATCTAATTTGAGCAATTCAAACATTCATATCTCATTTAAAACAAGTTCAACCAAATGATAACAGAATAAGAAGATACTAGATTCAAACCCGTGCAGATGTGCGAAATTATTTTATTAATATTTATAGTGTATGTTTTAAATTTTATTTTTGGTTTTATGATATCTTATAACTTCAGAGAAAAATTTATTTATTTCTGAATAGAATAATTTAATTTTTTGTGTGTTTTATTTTGTGTTAACTATGTAATTTTATAATAAATTTAGGATCTGACTGAACTTAGGAATATTGAGACTTTATGAGATTAAACAGTTTTCTAAAATCTATTTTACTAATCAGTTTTTTTTAAATAATTTTAATGGTTGTTGTCAAAGCCATTTCTATTTCTCTTTTTCATTTATTTGTCTAAAATTTTATTTATATGGTTTTGAGAATAAAAATTAATTTTACTTTTTTAGTATCAACATATATTTTTTCTCTCCCACAGGAACTAAAATACTTATTCTAGTTTATATTAATTTTTCATAAATTCATTTGATAAATTAATCATTTTATGTTTCTCTTATTATTTTGAGATCCATATTATATCACTTTAGGTCCATATTATATATATTTGTTCTTTATTTTTTGCATAACTTTCTATTTATTGTAAAAAATAATAATATTATTTACTGTTCTTATAATTTTTATTATTAGTATTCTTTTATATTTAAAATAATATTTTATAGTTTTAACGACCAAAATTCTTTATAGACAAGATCAAAAACAACAACCTAAAATAAAAATCATTTCTAGTCAAACACTTAGTTAAATAAAGTAGATTAGTTAGACAAAATATATATAGACATTTTTAATGTTGTAAAGTTAAAAATATAGCTTTCCGAAAATGTGGATTTGATAAAAGTGTTTGGTAAATATTTTTAAATGAACATGTTCTATATCCAATAGCTATTTAATTAATAGTATTAAAATTAGTAAATATAGCTATTAGAATGTTTTTTACGTGAAAGATTTTGATGTTGTGATTATAGGTAATATCTATATACTCATTATGTTTAGGGTATTGTTATCTTAAAAATTTCTAAAAGAATGGAGAATATTTCTTAATCTACACTTATCTAAAATCATATTTAGTTATAAACTATATATTTTTGAAAGGGCTCAAAATATAAATGAAAACTTTCTACGGTAGATAAAAAGTAGGACTCTATTTTAATAGACTAGATTTGATCTTCAAAAAAAGTAAAAAGATTTGATATCAGCCGTGTTAAAAGAAATTGGTAATCCAAATTCTATATTCGATATTAGACTTAAAAAGTCTAGCTAATATATATATATCTAGTTTAATTTTAATTACTATAAAAAATTTGGAAAAGTTTTCTCAAAAATAAATATGTGGGAGCTTAGGCTCATAGGTATCTAGTTCTAGTTGAGTGTTTAGTCTCTAACATGACATTCGATCTGATTCATGAATACATTTGGTCCATAGTTGGTGTGTGATATGAAACTAATGCACCTTCAAAAACACAATTTAAGTGTTTATTTAGATTATTAATTGATAAAGGTTTAATATAAATATATATATATTATTAATTAATAAAGGTTATATATATATATTAAATTTAATATTTTAGTTGAATGGAAATAATTTGGCTATATACTATGATTACCAAATTTTTGGAGAGATGTCTCGGTTTGAAACCTAAAATTTGTATTTAAACACACCCGCATTGATTGGTACAAATATTGCTATATAATTACTATATAATACTATATATTAAATTATTAATAACTCAAAACCGGATCAGAATAAATTTGCGTTTGTCAAAATTAAAGGTTGATTGGGTTTGGAATACACTTAGGACCACTGAATATATATAAATTAATAATTACTATAAATTTTATTTTGTTCTACCCAAGATATGGGAGAATATATTTTACATAGGCATCTTTACTTAATAAATTATAATGACAATTCTCGCATAAATTTCACACTTATTTTTCTGAGGAGCATGAAATTGACTGTCGAAAAGACATATCGAATTATTCTGGATAGGATCAATAAAATTGGCTCTCCATCTTCAAAAAAAAAATTGTTTGGTCCAATGCAACTTCGTTATCTTCTTTTCAATTTCATCTAAATCATATATTTTTTTTTTGAATATACAATCATATATTTTTTTATAGTTGTTAGATGCGCCAATTAGGTTTTATATAGTATAAAAATCCATTGAGAGATTCAAAACTCCACTTCCAAAAGTTTTTTTAGAGGCAACCCACATTCCGCACCCAAACAACAAAATATATTAATAATAAAAATTAATATAGGTAGTATCGAGTTCCTTTCTATACTTTAGATTAATTCAAATTTTTTGTTAACAGCTTTTAAAATGAAGGTACCGATTATATGTACCATCTTTCAACGTACATTCACTTTCATTCACGCATTAATTTTTTATATAATCAATATTTCTGGTTGCTGGCTTTCCATGAACGCATCAACCTAACGAAGGCGTTGTCGTTAACAAATATTTATCTGTACAAAGAAAACATTCGAGCTATTTTAACATGTTTACCAAAAAAAAAACATTCAAGCTATACTGATACTGGATTTGACCTAAACAAATTTTTATACAGTACATTATTTTTTTACGAGTGGAAACATAAGTTCGCGAATTTGTATGCGATGAATAATTTTCCTTTCTACTGAATTTAAATGTTTATTTTGAACAGAAGGTGGTTGTGTCAAAAGAAGAAAAAATAGACGTAATCAGCTAAATATTTTAGATTAGTATTAAGTACATATTAGAGATTGGTTTATATTAGAAGATTTATATATAAAGAAATGATAAAAAATTAGATGGAACCGTCAAACGTTAGGGCATGAAAAGGAACATTTACAGATACATGCTGTAATTCTTTCTTGTCAAATTTTGGATTTTATATACTAGGAGCAATAATATATCTCTTATTATAGATACATGCTGATAATTTTAGTATCTCTTATAATATCTTATATATTACTCATATTTTACTCTCTTATTATTATTTTCCTTAGGCGGCTATTTCTTCTACAGAGGAAATGAAGTCATAGCCCCAAAAATGAGAAGTTTGGTAATTGAAAATAACAGAAGGTGGACCTCTAATTAATAACTAAATATGAAAAAGATAGCAACAGTGGAACAACTGTAAGATTCTCCCTACGTGTTAAAATAATGCCCAATAGTGCCAATAAGGTTCTTACAAGTTGCACTTCCCACTTTTTATTTTATTAATTTAACTACGTTTCTTCAAACAAGTCTTTAACTTATTTTATTTCTTAACTTGTTTTATATAATTTGAAGTTTATATTCGTCTTCGGCAGGCACACAGATGGCCCCCCTGACGCGTGTCAACCTCACAGATATTTGCTACTTCTTAATTCAATAATTTTCGTTTTAAATGTTCGGCATTGAGGTAAATTTTTATCTATTCGCGTAAATATTATTCTTTGTTGGCACTAGGGAAAAATTCGGGTAGACTTTGTTAAAGGCAGTATTTGAAGAAATTTGACCTCAATATAAAAGTTCTACAAAAAAAGTTCCAAGAGAATATTTTAATCTTAAATATTAAAATCACGATCTGCAGCTGGAATTTACAAATAAAATATCTAGTATCCTGATAACACTTTAATATTACCTCGATATGATCAAACAACTCGTAAATCTCACAAGTGAAATCACATATATGCTTAGAAGTTACCTCCGTTTAGGGCTTAATTTGTTTTACCCGAGTCCCCCTCTTCTGCAATGTAGGCCTGGGCGTTCGGGTACCCATTCGGGTTCGGTTTGGTTTTTCGGATTTCGGTTCTATTTTGTAACACCTTCTATGTCCCATTCTAGTAAATCTACAAGTTCGGTTCGGGTTCGGATATAACACATCGGTTTCGGTTCGGTTCGGTTAATACCCGAAGTAACCATATATCATTCGGATTCGGGTTATATCAGATCGGTTCGGATATACCCTAAGTAAAATCTAAAATTCAATAGAAAAACATAAAAGTATATACTTATTTATATATAATGGAGTATTTAAGATATTTTTTAAAAAAAATTAGATACTTATTGTTAGATATCATGTTGAAATAAACATGAAATTGAATATTTGAAGTACATATTTATGTTTTAAATATTTATATTATATATTAATTCAGACATTCAGATCGGTTTGTTCGGATATTTTTCGGGTTTTTCGGGTTTCCGGGTTTTTCGGATTATCCATTCGGGTTCGGTTAATAACACTTCGGGTTCGGATATGTTTTGTAACACCCTACAATATCCATTCGGATATTTTTTAGAATTCGGATTCGGTTCGGATCGGGTTTTTTGGTTTGGGTTCGGTTCGGATTTTGGGTTACGGGTTTTATGCCCAGCCCTACTGCAATGTACTCTTAACAGCTGTTGAGAGAAACTGATAATGCCATGTCCAACAATCTGTCCAGAAAAGATCATTTAATTTATTAAATGGGGTTCTTTGAATCCTTATATATTTTTGGATTCATGACTTGTGTAGCTGATCCATGGATTGATTGAATACAGACGAGTTCAATTATTCATTTTTTTAAGGAGGGTCGTCATTTTATTGTGTACCATTTCAAAACAAATGTGGTTTAGAAAAATTTCACAGAAATCAACATAAGAAAAATTTCCACTATATTACTAAAGAAAGCCAACACTTGGCACTTTTTATACTTGCCGATCAGCTTGGCCCTCCCTAAGATATTACTCCTCATCTCTTCTTTCAAAGCTTCAAGCCTTCAGGTCATGGAAAGTCGAATCTCAGTCTCATCATGCCCTTTTGCCAGCTTATCTAATTGCCAATAGTGTTATCAAGTTGGATCTGTTTCAATCATATATTGCATCAGGTTACCCTTCATGGCTAAAGGACCATTTTGCTTTGTTGTAGTCCTTTCCTATGTATTGTCAATTCTGATTGCTTTGATCCTTCTTAGGCTGTAATATCTATTTCTTTTATAATGAAATCGTTTAGTGTGAAAAAAAAAAGAGAGATTCAATTGAATCTTTTATACCAGAGGACTTTACGTTCAGACTAAACAAGGCCCGGATAAAGCTTTGTGATTCTTTATTTTGATGGGCTCATAGACATTTGTTAAGCTCAATAACAAAAGTTTTAGGCTTCACCTTTGTCTCGTGGCAAAAAGTCTCCAATTCTCCATGATCGATGACACGCGTGTCTTTGTTGATCAGTTTGATGATGCATGCATGGTCAAGAGTCAAGAGTCAAGACTCAAGACTCAAGAGAAGAAACAAGCAACACCAATAGTTGGTGATAGTCTATGGGGTGCATCATGCCTTATGATGTATTATATAAACTTTTATATACTATAACTTTTACAAATATCTAAGGGCATCTGCATCAAGGATTCAAGAGAGATTCATAGGGAAGTTTTCACACTTCCCAACAAAAAAATTATAATAATGAACAATGACGAACTTGTCTCGTTTGGGGTTCGTTTGGATGAATTCGGTTTGCCACGGATTCGCCACGTAACGGTCCTCTATTTATCCGTTAATTTTTTTTAAATCAAATGAATTTTTTTTTTTAAAAAAGTAAAATTGTGAATCTTCCATGGAGTTTATTGATGCGGATGCTCTAAGTTGGTTCGTTTTTAGCCAGAAAAAGTTGGTTCGTTTCTATACGAAGAGTTATGTAGTGGATAAATATATTAGAACAACTCCACCATTTAATATGTGCACTTAATTTCTAACAAAATATAGTAATATATTTAATAATATAATACATACAAAATAAGTTAATAGTATATTTTAATATAACTTAATTAAATAATTTCTTTTAATCACAAATAATAATGTAAGGTTATCAGAGCACCTCTAAAAGGTCTTTTACACTGAATATTTTTGAAGTAAACGAAAAAAAAAGAAATTAATAAAAAGAGAGGAAAGTATCTTGCAGTAACTTTAAGATACACTTCTAAAACTACAAAATAGTTGTTTGTTTTGTAATGGCTAAAAATTTAGAAATATATTAAAATTTAATTCATTATTCTTTTATCATAAAATATTATTATTTTAGATTGAAAACTGTAAGAGCATCAACATTGGTAGAGTTTCTTGAGTGTGCATTTTGTCTATATAATATTAATATACTTTTATTATGTAACTAAAGTTTAAATAGAAAATAAATGAGATCAGTTAGAAGTTAACACTTGTATTTTGAGTCTCTTACCACTGTAAGAAAGTCTCTTTATAAAGAGATTATTTCTAACTTTTCTACATCTTCTCTCATATTTTCTCTTTATTTTTGTTATTTTAATGTTAAAAGATTGAAAAAAACGTCCAATGCTCATTTTCTAAATAGAGAATCTCAATGCTCCAAACTAATCATAAAACAACACATAAAAAGATAGGGGAATATTTACCCAATAACCAAAAAAAAGTAATTAGATTTTTAGTAAAAAATTAGAGAGATAAATAGAGAGACAAAGAGAGAAAGGGTGTTTTTGGTTATATATTCGATTTGTGTTTTTTTCTGTGGTTATAAGGGCAAATTTCCCAAAATGGCATCTTCAATTTTTTTGTCTATGTTCTGAAACCAGAACAACTTCATCTGTCTCTCTTCTTTTTTCAAAATTTTCATTATTTGCATACGGAGAGAATAGCTTATATCAACCTTTATAGATTGTTTTCCCTATATATCGCTGTTTTTTAAACTACAGGACCACATGCGGCAAGTTGCAACTTCGAATTGATTTTTATTTGGGTGAATTCGTGAACTAACCAAGTTCCAAATTCCAATAATAATTAAGAATATAGCATCTATAATTAGAAAACTAAGTGAATAACTACAATTATTGTTTCTTCATTTTTTACCCTTCCCACGATAAGAGAAGGTTGTTATACCATTTGACTATTGTTCTGCCTTTTAATATAGTACTAGATTTTGATTCGAAAGCGTGGGTTTTTGGTTATAAATAAAGTTAGATATGAATTAGTTGCTAGTTTACTAATTTTATCCAATTATATGCCTTTTTACTAACAATTATATCGAATAAATTTTTTTTTTAAAATTAAACAATTTATAAATTAGTTTATTTGATATTTTACACGTACACTTTTATTTAACTCTCTCTTAGCTAAGAGAACTTTATCTGAATCCGGAAAAATAAATCGAAACTGACACGAAATACATGTTTGGATCTGGTATCAGGGAAAGGTACATATTTGATTGTTTTTGGACCTATGGGTCTCTCTTTGAGTACGGATATCCAAAGTACCCAAAATGTTTTGTGTATATTATGTATATTTGAATATTTCAGATATGTTTTCAGTATAAAAATATTTGTTCGTAAATTTTGGATTCACGTTTTCGATTATAGTTTCAGATTTCAGATAA
Organism: Raphanus sativus; assembly: GCF_000801105.2. NCBI lineage: Eukaryota > Viridiplantae > Streptophyta > Magnoliopsida > Brassicales > Brassicaceae > Raphanus > Raphanus sativus. Next base: position 25,985,728 of record NC_079512.1, on the reverse strand, counting down.
AATTTCAATTTTTAAAATATATATCAGATATTTTAATAAAAATTTGGATTTTTGGTTCCTCGGATAAAAATTCGGGTAAATTTTGAGATTTTGGGGTATCTAAAAGTTTTTGGATATTTGTTTGATTTCTGGGTATTTTTGTTTCATTTTTATGGGGTTGTTTTGACTCTTTTGGGTCCTACATATCTGAATAGATCCAAACCTATTAGGTAGGGGTGGGACGGACCGTGTATCCGGGGTTTGGATATCGGACTAAAATAAAAATATCCGTAGATACCTGGATCCGAACCTTTAAAAAAGAATAAATAAAAATTAGGTAATTAACCATTTATTTAGTCTATTTAAAATTATTTAAAAAATAAAACTGAAAAATTATTGAAATTTAATAAAACTACAATTTTAGTTATTTTATATATAAACTATATATGGTATACATATATAAATATAATTATATTTTAAATATATAATAGGTCCGGATCCGGATCCGGGACATAAAAACTAATTTAATGTAATTTATATATTTTGTTTTAAAAAATGTTTACTAAATTGTTTTTATCTAATTTGGTTTTGTAAATATTTTGAATTAAATATATTAATTTAACGTAATAGTATCACGACTGCTATTTTTATGTTCGATTATCTATATAAGATCGACAATATGTATATTGTATATTATTAACTTGTTTTGATTTTTTTCTTACGTATGAATTGAATAATAATACATTCAAATATTGTGATGTGTAAAAAAGTTAGTTAAAGGCACAAATGTCGGGTGATATATAGGGCACGTGACGTGAAGCATTATTATGCTATCAACAAAATCTTAGTTTGAATTAAGTGGGATTTATTAATTAAGGTAATATGTGTATAACAATAATGAAAGTGTCCAACAACCTTGTTTAAATAGATTTTTTCAGAATGTTTCGGTCTTAATAGTATAAGATTAGATCCTGATACCGCGTATATGAATTTTTGGTTTTTGTTAATCCTAAATGTATCTAAATATTTGATCCTATTACATTGTTTTCTTGTTGTAATTTTCTTTTTTCATGTTAACCATGTATTTTATGATGAATATTCGATAACAAAAGAAATTTTTTGACATATATATATATTTATAAAATTATATAAACTATATGAAAACAATATTTTTATAGGTTAAAAATATAAATAAATAACTATGAATTAGGATGCTATATTAAAACTATCAATTAGATATACATGTTTATAGATAATACAATGATTTTAAAAAATTATATGTAAATTTTAAAAAATAAAAGCAAGATATACAAACCAAAATTTTCTATTTAGTAAATAGGCTACTTCGTAGGAATCAAATATATTCTTATAATTAGCGAAAATTTTGGATACAGTTCTAAATTGGATACAACATTGAATATATTTTATTTTGATTAATAGAAGATATTGTGTTTTGATTGAGTATTTATTGATTTGGTTTATTTAGAAGGTTAAGCTAAATTTTATATGTGGTTTGAATTTGAAAAAAATCATGTATTTACCTATATGAACCAAAATCTATAGGATGGTTTAGGAAATTGATAGGTTTAGATGATCGGTTTGTGGATTTTATTTATTTTAATTATCTCTATTCACAGGTACATCACATATAACATTCTTTTAGGTACAATGCACGGACAACATTCTTTTAGGTATCTCTATTCGCAAGTACATCAGTGTTCATGGCATAGGTCGAGTTGATTCTCTATGTTGGTTATGGGTTTAGTTTTCTGTGTTACGTGAGTAGTTTTTTTAAAATGTTGTTGGACGTATTATAATAATGAACAATAACAATATATGCAGTCATATTTGTCGATGTAATTGAAGATATGATTTTAGAGATGAAAATTGTTGTAATTTAGCTCAATTAATTTTAGGAAACATATTAATTAAACTGGAAAGAAAAGTATATTTAGCTCAATTAATTTTAGGAAAACACATTAAATAAATTGAAAAAGATAAGCATTTATATAGGAAAATCAATTAAATTCTCAATGATATGCCATTGTAAATAACACTAAAACTAAGTGCTATTTTTAAAGTGTACTTCTATTTTAATAATAGAGATAAATAACACTAAAACTAAATGCTATTTTTAAAGTGTACTTCTATTTTAATAATAGAGATAAATACATAATATTATACTATAAAATATAAGAGCCATATATAGTTTTTAAATAAAATTAAATTAGACTGATCAATGAATGAAATTTATGTGTAGAAAACACTTCTAAATGATAGAATACATGTTAAGATTTCAGAATCTGATTTTTCTAAAAAGTATAGAAGTTGTACAAAATTAGTATAGATTTACGATAGAAACTATAAGAATTTTTTTATTGATTGTTAAGAAAATATCTAGGGATAGAATAGAACGACAGTATGTTCTATATAGTGTGACGCAAAATTTAATAATTATTTATTTATATTTGTACCTGATTGAAAAAAAATCAAATCAAGTTATACGTATTAAAAGATTATACTCTTTTCAGTTGATTTTTGAAATTGATGTATTATATAATAAAAACTATTGAGAAATAAAATTGAAGGGGAAAGAAATAAGCAAAAAAAAGTAAATAGAAAGGGTAATATAGTATATAATGTTGTGCACAAAAATAGTATATAATGTATAAATGATAGAGGAAAGTTTTTGTTTGGTAAGTTAGTGAGTTATTATTTTTTGATGTATACTGTAGGGCTGGGCAACCGGGATACCATTCAGGAGTCGGTTTTATTTTAATCGGGTTCGGGTTTTCATGGTTACTGAAAACCAGCTCCGTTCGGATAATTTAAAACTTCGGTCCCGGGTGCTCTTCGGTTCGGATCGGGGTTGGTAAATTATTTTGATATTGGTATAATCCAAAATACTATCGGGTTTAGGTTTCAAACGGATTTTCGGTTCTTGAGTATATCGTTTATACTAAATGTAACCAATACAAATCTAAATAAATCGTAACTTACAATACAAGTAAGTAAGTAAAAGCATCAATTTTGTCACTGACCAAAGAAAACAACTATAAAACGACACCAATTTAAAACGAAAGCCAAACATCTTTGTTGATATAAACAAAACAAAACAAATGAGAGAATTCAAAGAAAGTTAAAGTCAAAACCAAAACCAAATGAGAAATATATTATTTAATGAAATCAAAAACCAAAAACTTAAATAAAACTTCAAACTTCAATTGCAAGCACCATCTTCAACCTTCGACCACAAACTTTTCAAACTTCAATCTTCAAGACATAAGTAAAATCAGTTTTTTTAAAAAAAAAATTATTTTATTTGTATAAATTTGTAACCAAAACATAAGTAAGATTGATTTAAAAATAAAAAAAATGAACATCAACCTTGATCATTCAAAATCAAACGAAAAAGTAAACATATCTATCGATAGAAATAAAACCAAATCAATGAAAACATAAAACGAAAACCAGTTTCTCATGAAATGAAAAGCATTGTTCAATGAACACAAAACCAAAATATAAAAAATTCAACTTCAACCGCAATCTTCAACCATAAACTTCCATGTTATAAAACCACCAATCTTTATGTAATAGATAATAATTTAGATGTTTCATATATCTAAGTGTATTTTGGATACATATCAGGAATTGAAATCATGTTTGGTACAAGATTTTTTTGGGGTTTTGAAAGTTTCGGATTCTATCGGATATCCATTTAAATTCGGGTTCGGTTAATTTGCCCAGCCCTAGTATACTAGATGCAATTTCCATTTTTATTTTTATTTTTGGACAAAATAAGTTTATTAAACTTCATTACGATTCCGTTAAGCTCCAATCCCGTGTAATCTTTTAAATCTCAGTTTGATTATCCAATTTACAAATTGTATCTAAATTTAAATAAATAAGATAAATAGATAAGCAAATCTAATATTTGAAACATAGGAAGCGGGGTTGTAGATTTTCTTTTCATGGCAGTGTTGACATGGAGTGGCGGACGTACCAACGGGGTCACGTGCCCCTACTAAATTTTGATTTCCTTTAAGCATTTGTGTTAGAACTACCTCAATCTTTATAAAAGTGTCCCAGACTAGCTCAAACATTATCTTAGTGCTTCTAACTAATACCTGTCCTAGATCCGTCTATGAGGATCCTAGTCCTAGGGATTTGTTCTATAAGTTTCATGTGGTCTAAGATTCGCCATCCACCTTTATTATACCCGTTTAAGTCTATAGTAAAGTAACAAGTTTCTTTTCTAACTGAAGAGTAATGTTGTTTATACTTAGTGGTTTACACCAAACTGTCTATGAATAAACCAAATGCTGGTGAGTTTTGTCATTTAATCAGCGCAAATTGTGTAGTCACCATTCATAAATTTAACTAGCAATCCTCTCAGAGAAACCATTTCAAAGCCACACATGCCAAAACACAAGAATGTATCTTAGACTGTAACATAGGGAGGTAAGATCTTTCAAAGCACACATGCGCTCTCTTTCTCTTCGCTTCAAGTTTGCTCATGCCCCCCTGCCCACCACCAAAAAAAAGCAATCCTCTCAGAGAAATCATTTCAAACCCAAGAGAAATATGGAAACTACTTCAATATTTGAATAGGAAACCCAAGAGAAATATAGAAATCATTTCCTAACAAGAGAAATATGGAAACTGCCCCCCTGTTCTTATTCAAGTTTTCCACATGAATTTGAATAGGAAACTACTTCAAATAAGAGATGTCGTGTCATCATATTTCCTTGAACAGCTATAAGTTACATCTCTCAGCCTCCAATTTCAACATCGTTTGCTTCATTCCCTTCGGTACTGAGACATGGATACTCACAAGAAAGGACACAATGACGCTGGCTCATCATCCAACTCTAATGTTGTATCCATGGAGGTCTAACAAAGGTTAGCTCTTTCGTTCACCCCCCTCAATAGCTTATCCTATTGCTTGTCCTTGTCATGTTCATTGGTTCGGTCAATCCATTAGAATGAGTGTTTTAAAAATTGGTGTAGACGGTGCTGAGGATAACAAATGGGATTTAAACAAAACGATTTTCTAAAAAATTGGTTTAGGCGTTCAAAAAAATAGGTCTATACATTCGCCCAAACAATCCTATAGAGCATCTAACTATAACGATTTCTTTTTATTGAACTAGTTATAGCGATTTCTTGAAACCCATCTCATTTGTTAACACTCAACAGTGCTGGACTTGCTTGATTGATATTGATCTATGATCGATGTCAACTCAAGGCATTGAGTCCAGTTTCATCTATCTTATTAAAACAGAAACATTCTGTTGGACCTAACATTTATTTTGTAAGTTTTTAAATTAAATACACCTTTATACTTTATAGTTAAACATACATTAAGTCACTAATATTCCTTTCTTTATATTACTATCCATGTTTCCAAACAATATACTTATTTCTTTATACTACTATCAATGTTTCCAAACAATATATTTTTTATACTACTATCAATGTTTCCAAATAATACAATAATTAATCTTAGTTATTTTATATCTATCATTTTCTCTTTAAAATTTTGTAGAAACGTCATAATTTCATGAATTGCAAAATAGTGAACTTTAAAATTTCGATTATAAGATTACAAATTATGAAACTATTACAATTTAAATCCAATTAGATTACATATCGGTCATCCATCAGTTCAATCGGTTAGTCTCGGATTTTAGTGATTTTTTAATATGAATATTTTAAAAACATAAATTGAATTGTCAGATCTCCGGATTAACCGGTATAATCACAATCGGGTTGAATTTAAAAATACTGATTTAAATGCAAAAATATTTTAAATACACACTCTTTAAAAATAACCAAAATATTTGTTAAATTATTAGTAAAATTTTTCATCGTAAAATATTCCGCGCTTCAAAAGCGCGGGTCAAAATCTAGTTAGTCATTAAACCTTGAAAAGCTTTGGTCCCAGCCATCATATAATATATCAAATGCATTAAAAGCAGACGGTACACTGGAGCTATTCCTAGATGAGATATTATTGAAGCTTTAGAATACTTATAACTATAAGTAAAAAAACATGTAATGTTTGTAACAGAGATGGAATCAATTTCAACTAGTTTAAGAAGCAAACCAAAGCCATGCCCATATTTTTTCAGGTTATAAATCATTTCTAATATAAATTCGAAATTAACAATAGTTATGCTAATGAAGTGGATAGTTGTTATACAGGTAAGTCAAATGTAACAAAATGTTATTCCTCCTAAGAAAGTATGTGGAGTATAATTTTTAGAAGTGAACGCCACTGGTGAATAGAATATGCAAAATCAACATAACTTGTCTTTACTTGGAGTTGTTTACTTCTTTTGGGTGATGGTAAGGATTCTATTAACCTTGCATGTGCAACGTAGAACTGTTATTATCGGGTAATGTTCTTTGCGTTATGTTCCTGAGTAACATGTTCCTCGGTGAAAAAGTTGGAATTGTATTTGTTTTATAACTCTATAGTATTATTTCTTCATTTTTACACTAAAGGTTATTGCCTTGTGGAGGTTTGAAGGTAACAACAGTGCAATAGCCTATAAATTCCATTATGCTGATGCGTTATGCTTTGTATTGCAGCACTACGGGATGTCCGTTGGGTGATAACTGTCGCTTCTTGCACTATGTAACTGGAGGGTACAAATCTGCAGCTAAGATGACAAAACTCAAACCACGAATTGCTCAAAATTCCAAACACAAACCTCTAGTAGTGTGGAAAGCTACTCAGGGAGGGAAGATCCAAGAGAAGGCCGTGTTTCAAGCTTTAGTGCTTCTGTTACTGCCAAGATCTTAGTGGATGATTCTGTAACTGGTGCCATAATTTGGAACGGTGGAAACCGTACCAAACAGATATGCCATGAAACAGGGGTTAAACGATCGATAGTAGATCATGAAAGAGACCCAAACTTAAAGAATGTGGAAATTGAAGGAAAATATGATCAGCTCAATGAAGCGAGTGGAATGGGGAGAGGACTTATAAGGTGGTTTGGATCAGACGCTGCTCATCCTGCTCGCAGAAGCCCTTACAAGTCGGAGGTTTGGAGAAATTTGCTGCTGGGAGGTGTAAATATAGGGATAGATGCCATTTTGCGCATGGGGAAGCTAAGCTGCGTATGTCAGAGATTGAATTAGTAGTTTGGTATCTGCCATGAGAGTGAGCTCAAAAGGTTTGATGTTGTTTACCTTTTATTTCTGAATATTTGGTTTGTCTTCCTGAATATTTGGATTGTATTATTTCTTTCATATAATATTAAGAGCAAGGGTGAATCGATGTTAGCACTGATTCGAACATCATTTCTTAATTTGTTGAACATACCATGGGAACATTTAAGAAGATGCAAAATAAACTCTATCTAAGGTTTTTACAAAATTTATTGTTATTAATATATTAAGTTTTGTCAGATTATTGTGTAGTACATCAAATCAATTTATGTTGGGAGACATGAGATCATGAACATCTCCTCATTATTAATCAAAAAAGCATTTTAAAAAATTAACCTTTAAAGAGTAAACTAATTTCAATGTTGTCATTATACATATGTGTCATCCTCACAATCATTCTCGGCCATCATTTACAATTATCCTTGATTTACTAGGGTTATTACATATAATGTCATTGGTACTATTATATTTGTTACATGCTCTTCTTTATATTTATACTAGGGTAAGATGACACATATGCATTGCTTCTATTCGACATGCATAATACGTTAGGAGATTATATTCGACATAAATGTATAGTGAAATTCTCCTCCGCTTAAAAGATGTATACATAACTTATACATTCATTCTTTTATATATTATTTTATATATTATATGTAAGAAATGCATATACGTATACATTTACATTTACATATACATTCTTTTATATATTCTTTTACTTATACATTCTTTTATATATGTATGCAATATGCAGTATGTAATATGTAAAAAAGTGAATATGTATACATTTATTTATACATTCTTTTATATATTCTTTTACTTATATATTCTTTTATATTTCATATTCTTTTTTTCAACATCACGAATATAGGAAACATATAATATTATTGCATGTTTTAGAATATAGGAAGCATATAAAATTATGAACCAAATTTATAGTAATTTGACGGTGATTGTTCTTATTTGGCTCAAAATTATAGAAATTAGTTACCTTCGGTGCGTAACGGTTTAGGAAGAAATACACATGATCAGTTCAAATCTTTGAATCAAATCCACTATACCATCGCCAAACAGTGAGTAAATTTGGGAGATTGATTTGAAAAAATTGATTATTTGTATTATGACAACATATTATTTATAGAAGTAAGTACCCACGTTTCGTAACCATTACTTACCATATAAATTCGTATTATAATTAATTGTACATTAAAATATAAATATTATAATTTTATTATATTATTGATTATAATATTTGACTTTCAAACACTATATTCACGTTTTACTTTGCCGCGTTTTGGTTCAAAATTTAACATAAGAACCGTAAATGATCATAAGTTCATAACCAACATAAAAACAGTCAAATATTATAATCACTATCTATAAAATTCAAAAAATAGTCGTTACATATAGAAAGATTGGTTAGGTAAAGTACACACGAACACATTAATTGTTTCATATTTGGTAAATATTAGCAGATTCAAAACTATTATTATGAACACTTCGAAAACCAAGGCGCAGGTCTTCACATTTAGCAAGGTGATCTCGATATCGACTTTGATATGCTATAAATAACCGGGAAGACACATGAATATATTTATACACAACTGGCATATAGTGTATGTTTTAGAAATTTATATAGACCTTTAATATTATGCTCTTATACATTGTCCACGTTCATATTATGTGCCAATGTTTGACATGCATAAAAACGATTTTTTTTTTATATATTATACTAACATGTATATAATTCTATGTAAAATATTGTATGTAAAATATCAAAAAATCACCGGAGAGGCATAGATGTATACATGACTTATACACTCTTTTTTATATTACACAAACGACATATATAATAGCTTATAAAACATACATCAAACAATGGCATTGTATGTTTAATTTTATTTTCTTATAGTTTTAACTATTAGTAATTGTAACATTTTGGCCATATATTCACAATTTTCCTTCAAATCAGTATTATCTATGTTTTAGAATATATTATCGTATACAAAATTAGGAAAAAAATTTATATAAATTTGACGGTGATTGATATTATTTAGATAAATCAGACACTGGGCGAAGGTAATTAACTAATTTCGAGCCAAATTATGCATATATGGCAGAAACTGAGTTAATGGTCAATCACTGAATAAATTTAGGAGGTTAACACAATTGTTTTCGAAATTATGTCAACATATTATTTCTAAAATCAAAAAATCATGGTCATTCCAATTTTGTAACCATTACTTACCATATAATTTGTATTATTATTAATTGTATTTGACCGTGATATTTATTTCTTTATTAAATCATGAGAAGATGATATACAAAATTATGAACTGGCTGAATTTGTGAGACGTTAAATAATGTTCATTATTGCTGTTTTTATATATTCAAACTATGAAAATGTTTTTGTTTCGTAATATTCATGGTTTCCAAAATTATGTTTTTATGCAATCGCTATTATAGAATTATAATCGTCTATAATTATTGCTAATTAGTATCCTAACTAGAATGTACTTTCCAAAAATATACAATAGAAACCACAATCAATCACGCAATATTTCTAACCACTACGCTGTCATAATAATTATATTGTATGGAACAGTAAGAATGATTTTAGTTCAGTTACGGTTTTCAATTCGGTTCAGTTTGGTAGGATTTAAACAAATAATAATTTGGTTTTCTTTCGGTTTTGATTTTCAAAAAAAATGAAAAATCGACAAGGACCTAAAATAACCAGAAAACCGAACTGAAATTAACCGAAAAACCAAAATATCCGAATTTAACCAAAATATCCGAATTTTAAAGAAAATTATTCCGAAATTAGCTGAAAACCAATTATATCAGTTATTTTCTAGTATAAAATTGAAAACCGAAAATAACCAAAAACTAAACTAAAATTCAGTTTGGTTAATTTTGAAATTAATTTTTCAAAATTTTGGTTAACCGAAAACCAATGGTTAGGTTTGGTTTTGGAAAACCAAAATCGCAGGACTACTACACATTGTAATATTAATGTTGACTATATTTTTATGTAATCATTTTCACCCCGCACAAAGTACAGATCATATCATAGTGTAAAGGATAAAAGGGGCTCACTGAGAACACAAGATTTATATCTAGACTAGTTTCAATTAGAAGTCATCCATATGGATACCCTCTCTAATCCTAAAAAAAAAAATCTAATTTTTTCATAATTTTTTTTAAAAAACCATTTAAGTTATTTTTAGTAATTGATGTTAATAAATTGTATATTTAAGAAACAGTAGTCAATAATATCTGAATTGACTAAATATAATTAGTTTGGTTGATGGTTATTGGAAAATATATAATTAAAATTAAATAGTAATTTAATTGTAAATATTCATTATATGTATAATATGTGTGAATATTCTGAGAGATCTTTCTTTGGAACATTGAAAATAAAAAGTCCTTATCGATAGTACAATTATTTTAGTATTATAAATTGTCATTTCAAAAGTCCAAAAGCAAAATTGACAAAGGACAAATAGATACGACGTGAGATGCTTGGGAATACTTACAAAATTACGTCAACATTTTTGATTTTTTATGCATTCATGGCGTGAAAAATATGAAAATTAAAGTAAGGAAAAAAAAACAATTTAAATTTAAAATATAGACTCTAACTTTAATTAAAACAAATCATATTATTCACACTTTGCTTCAACTACTCTCTCTCTCTCTCTCTCTCACTCTCTCTCCCTCTAAAGACCAAAGAGAAAGTCTTTGCTCGTTTTCCTCTGCAACTTCGATCCACCACATACTTTTCCTATCTTCCCCCAAAACACACCACAGAGATCCCTCCTTCCGTCGTGGCTCTCCGTGAGAGAGGAAGAGGAGGCAAATGAGGGAATGTTCTCCTGGTTGGTAAGGATGGCTCTGTTTTGTTTGCGACCGATGCGTCGGTACGGTCGTATGAACAGAGACGATGATGAAGACGACGTTGGTGATGATCATGAAGGCGACTCACTGCTTTGGTCTAGAGAAGTAGAGAGACATTCTTTCGGTGATTTCTCCATGGCCGTCGTGCAAGCTAACGAGGTCGTTGAAGATCATAGCCAAGTCGAGACGGGGAAAGGAGCTGTCTTTGTGGGAGTTTATGATGGTCATGGTGGTCCTGAAGCTTCTAGATACATCTCTGACCATCTCTTTGCTCATCTCATGAGTTAGCTTCCTCTTTCTCTCCCTTTGGAACTGAATCTTTGCCTTTGATGTGAACAGTGAACTGAATCTTGACTTTTAAACAACTTGCTTGACACCTGTTGATAGCTGTCTAGTGATGATTACAAAACTCTTCTTTTGGCAGATTATCTTTTGACTTTCTCTCTCTCTCTCTCTCTCTCTCTCTTTGTTTGTTTGTTTCTTGATTGGTTTGTTTAGCTTTGTCTGTTGCAACTTGTTTGAACCTAATCACCTGGTCGGTCGGTACGGCGGGTTTGGAAAAGTGGTAACCGTCCCCTGATTTTAAGATCTACTATTTAGATTTATTTGTTTGTATGGTCAAGTGGTATCAGTGTTTAACTCTCAAATAAAGCAACCGGGCTTGTTGTCACCGGTAGATCTCGTGGTTCGAAATCTACTATTTAGATTTATCCGTTTGTATGGTCAAGTGGTATCAGCATTTTAACTCCCAAATAAAGCAACCGGGTTTGTTATCACCGGTAGATCTCCGGGTTCGAAATCTACTATTTAGATTTATCCGTTTGTATGGTCAAGTGGTATCAGCGTTTAACTCCCAAATAAAGCAACCGGGCTTGTCTGTCACCGATAGATCTCCGGGGTTCGGATATCCTGAATTATAATTTTTAAAAAACTTGTTTGAACCTTTTGTCTTGTTACTTTTGTTGATTAACCTTTTTCTCCTTTTATAGGAGCATCGAAAGAACGTGGCGCCATTTCAGAGGAGAGTCTGAGGGCTGCGTTTTCCGCAACCGAGGAAGCGTTTCTCACGCTCGTGAGAAGGACTTGCTCGTTAAAACCCTTGATCGCAGCCGTAGGATCTTGCTGTCTGGTCGGAGTTATCTGGAAAGGGACCTTGCTCATAGCCAACGTTGGTGATTCACGTGCTGTCCTTGGCTCCTCCATGAGTAGTAGTAGTAGTAATAGGTCGAACAAGATCGTAGCCGAGCAGCTGACTAGTGACCACAACGCTGCGTTGGAAGAAGTCAGACAAGAGCTCAAGTCATTGCATCCCGATGATTCGCACATCGTAGTCCTCAAACACGGTGTGTGGCGCATCAAAGGCATCATCCAGGTTTTGCCATCTTTAACATCCTTTAGGTTTGTGTCCTGTCTCATCAAATGATCTTTAATGAATTCAATTTTGGTTCAGGTATCTAGATCCATAGGGGACGCGTACTTGAAACGTCCAGAGTTCTCACTCGATCCTTCGTTTCCGAAGTTCCACCTCACCGAACGGCTACAAAGACCGGTGCTATCAGCGGAGCCATGCGTCTACACGAGAGTCTTGCAGACAAGCGATAAGTTCGTGATATTCGCTTCGGATGGACTGTGGGAACAGATGAGCAACCAGCAAGCTGTGGAGATAGTCAGTAAGCACCCGCGTCCTGGGATAGCGAGGAGGCTGGTGAGGAGAGCGATGAGCATAGCAGCGAAGAAGAGAGAGATGAGGTACGATGATTTGAAGAAAGTGGAGAGGGGAGTGAGGAGATTCTTTCATGATGATATAACGGTGGTTGTGATGTTCATAGACAGTGAGCTTCTTATGGTGGAGAAGGCTACTGTTCCTGAGCTCTCCGTTAAAGGTTTCTCACATACCGTTGGACCTTCTAAGTTTAGTATCTTCTTCTCTTAAAAATAAACTTTAAGTGTTTTTTTTCTTCATCACATTTACTATTTTACTCCCACAGATATTTATTATTATATGCTGAAATTGTAACTTTTATAGAGGAAAAAACCATGTTCTAAATTAGCAAAAAAAAATAAAAAAAAAATCAAACATAGCTAAAAATGTAACTTCTCTTTTATATAAGCTTTCATATAGTAACCGTAGTGACAAAAAAAAACATTTACATTCTGTATAATCATCTTTAAACAAACAAATAAATAGAAAGCAAAGTATATTGAGATCATGAAACAAATGTTGGAGATGGAGAAACCCTTAAGGTATCTCTCGTGTGTTAGCCGATCTGATTGAGTTTAAGGAGCAGCTCAGCATAGAGGATCTCGTTCCAAGAGTCTGGAACTCCTGGGAGGCACCAGTGGCTGCAGTCTTGGTACAGCAACGGTGTTTTCTTTTCTTCGTCTGATAAGCTTTGTTTCCTGTACACTGATGGGTGCCCATCTTTTCTGTAGTCAGTTAATCTGGTGATGTTTAGATACGTGACCGGAGTTGTCATACCCTTTAACACTCCTTCTAGCACTTTCATTTTAGGCGGGTACGGTGTTAGGTATGTCTCGTTCTTGATTGGTTCTGTTTCGCTATCGCATGCTCCTCCTGAGTTCCATTGCCCACCCCTGTAAAACAAATACAATAGTTTAAACATCAAATGAAACATTAGATTCCTATTAGAGACGCTAGTATATGCTAGTGAAGCATTGACCTATGTCTCCAAAAATATTAAGAAAAGTCTACACATATATAAACATTTACTAAATTGTCTATAGCCCCTAAAATCTCAGGACAGGACCGACCCGTTGAGACATACCTGAAATGTGTGGCGGAAAAGCCCCGGAAGAATACAAGGGACTTCTCTGGATTGACATTCTTCTCAACCCATCGACCCCATGTGGTTAAAGCTTTACGGAATGCTTCAAGTACATCAAGTTCATGATACACATTGCTTCCTTCTTGGTAATAATCTTCCCTTTTAAAACCAACAACACCAAAAACATCAGTCTCTACATTACACAACACAAAGAGAGAACAACTGCAGTTATAGATTTTTATACCCTTTAGATGTTTTATCGTGCGTCCACCAGTGTCCAGTATTAAAGACAATTATATCAGCTCCTTTGTATTGCTCGGAGGACTTCCCAATCAAATCAAGACGAAGAGTCTCCTTCTTCGTTCCTGTCTTGTCAACGATCTCACTTTCTTGAACCAAGAATGGTGAAACAAAGAACTCCACCGAGCAGTTATAATCCTATCAAATTAAAACTCATAAACAAGATTTAGAAAAAAAATGAATTGGTGTAAGAGAAATGAGGAGAAGAAGCATGTACCTGGAAGACGAAAGAGTACTCAGCCTCTCCACGAAAATGATGTCTTCCCTTAGCTTCATAGACTTTACCCTCATCTTTCACTGATCCTTTAAGCATACAAACCAGAGATTCCCACATGTTTCTATTTAGAGAATCACCCACGAACGCTAGCCTTCTTCCTCTAAGCATCTCCAGCATGATACCTCCATTTAACCTTCATTTTCATTATAGACATACACATCATATATTAACCATATACTACTTTCGTTCTTTAAGTATAGTGTTTCAAAAAAAAAAAGTATAGTTCTTTTGACCAAAAAAAAAGTATAGTTCTTTCTCATAAATGCAAATGCATTAAATTTTGTCATGAATGTATTGAATTTTTACGTTTATTAATTTCTAATAAATTTAAACCAATGACAGTTCAACAATTCAATTAATTTTCTTGAAATTTATCTTTTTAGTATCAACTAAAATAAAAATTTATTGAAAACAAATAAAAAATCTGTCTTTATGAAACAATTTTATTAAAAAAACTTGTGTCTTAACGGAATAGAATGAATGTAATACTGTATATAATTAAATAACGTACCGTGGTAAACTACACTTCTTAGGTTTCCACTTCAGTTTCTGAAAATCTCTGTCGGGTCTCCCGTTTGAAACACAGTCGAACTGTTCATCGATAAGCTTACACGAACCTGGTTCGTAAAGCGGATACGTATCATCATCTTTAATCCATTCACCGTCGAAGAACTCACAGTCCTTCAGAGTCTCACTCCATTTCTCCATCTCTTGTTTCACCGATGATGAGCTGGAGTTGACCGACACATCAACGGACGGAGCTGCTGTCTGGTTTGGAACATCATCATCGGTGGTGGTTCGTGTCTGATTACTCGAACCTGCAGTAAGCAGAGGTTGTGATGGGTCGGTTCTATTTTTTACGATGGTAGGAGATTCAAAGGTCGCGTTATTAGTAACCAGAGTTCGATTCTCCGGCGGCGCGGGTGCTTGCAAAGTATTGTTTTGGGAAGGAGAAGTGGAGAACCAAGGAGAATATGAGTTTGGAGAAGGAGTGAAGGCGACGCATAGAGTGAACGTGACGAATGTGATTACAAATGCGTAAACAAAAGCTGAAGTTTTTCTGTGTTTCACAGCGGAGAAGAAGCTCTTGATTTCGTCTGTTGTTGTTGTTGTTCCGCCGTGAATCGGCATGTATTTGACTGCGTTGGACGCCATCATATACAGAGAGAACAGTCCACACAGAAAGTTTGGCGGGTGCGAAGTGTTTTTGGTGGAGAGAGAGAAGTTGCAGAGATGTGTCTGAAACTACTATATGAAGAATTCTCCAAAAAAAAAAAAACTATTATATGAAGATGATTATAAGTTTATAACTACTTTTTTTGTCAAAAAACTCTTATATGAAGAACACTTTTTTGAAGAGCACCTTCTTATAAGGAACGAGGGAGGAAAGGGGTTCTTTCAAACGACACCGTTAGTGGAATGGTTTAAAGTGGAAAGTTTTCTGTTTAACACCCCCTTGATTTTTAATGGGTTAATTTACAATGTAACTTTCAAAGTACGTGTCGGTGGTTCGAATTTCAACTTTTTAATAGATAGGGGATTGGTTTTCATATCTTCTATTTGGCTGGCTCACATGTTCAACCCATAGAGAATAGTTGTTCGATTAATGCGAATGGCTAAGGTCCTAATTAAGGAGCTTATAATTACACCGTACACCTGTAGTTATAAGTGTGGAGTAGTATTTCGTACTATTATCTAACGATATAGCTTATAGATTACTGTGTTTACATCTGGTTAAAATGACGATCTATATTCAGTTATCTTAAAATGTATGCTTGTATCTATCCATAGAGTTTTACATACTTGAATCCAAGTAATAAAAGCCACATATCCAGATGATAACTTTGTTCTTCGATTAGCTTTAGTGTAAATTACAGTATGTGGTCCAAAAGCTATGTGGTCTATAAATGGACCTTTACAAGAAAGAAAATATTAGAAGAAAGAAAGATGGAGAAGACAATCATCAAAACTTATAAATACGACTTGACTCTTGATTTGGTAGTTAACCAAAAGTTAGGTTTTTTTTTTAACGCTGTTTGAATTACTTCATAAAACCCCAAAAAGGGAGAGTTTTACAACTAGAAGGGAAGAGTGCATTGTCTCGACTCTTGAAACAGAGGAGAAAAATTAAAAAACAGAGAAAAAAATAGTGTCAGTAGACACCATTAGGAGGAAGGGTTGGACCGAGTACAGTGAAGGAGAAGTCCTTCTTCCAGCTTAAGCTTCATCAGCTAGGCGGCTCTGTAACCACGATGGACCTCCTGTGGCAATAAACGACTGATACCTCCTATCGGCAGTAACACTTTTTGCTAGATCATCAGCAATGGTGTTCCTTTCCAGTCTTACGTGATCAACACTCCAATCACACAATCGAGACAGTTGCCTATTAATACCTTCCAATAGGCCGTGTAGCTCCTTATAGACTGCAGGTTGCATTACAGACTCTCTTGCCAGTGCGTTTGAAGATTCGAAAATGACCTTTTGACGCCGAATAGCAATCATATCTGAGATTGCCCAGTGAAGGCCAACAAGCTCTGCTTCCCTTTCCGAATTTAAGTTGGAGAAGGCTCTTCGGCTATGAAGGATAGGTTTCCCTTGATCGTCTCTTAATATCCAGGCTGCACCACTATTAGAGTTGGGGCCAACCCAGGATGTACCAATATTGCATTTGGCAAAACCCACTGGTGGTCTTAACCATTTGACGCTGCTATCCTGAGGTAAGCGAGGACTCCTGTGTTGCTCATTATCGGGCTGGTTAGTCTCGAACCATAGACTTGCATCCTCCATAGCTTTTGAAAGAACTGAGACCGAAGAGAACTGGGTTTTCTCAAACAGAAGAGCGTTTCTAGATTTCCAAAGGTGCCAAAGGATCCAAGGAAAGGCTGCTGAGCTCCTGTTCTCCGGTTCTTTCTTAGTCTGAGACAGTAAGTGATAGATATTGAGGAATACCGACTGATGAGAGAAACCAGCACTTGGCAATTTGATGTTTGACCTCGACCAAATATCTCTAGCCATAGGACACGTGAAAAGCAAATGGCAAATCGTCTCAGTACTTCCATTACAGGTTCTGCATCTATTTTCCACCTGCACTCCTCTGCTTCTCAATCTTTCCATTACCGCCAGAGCTCCGGCTAAGGCTTTCCACAAGAAATGTTTGATTTTTGGAGGAGCCTTGAGTTTCCATAGATCACGCCACAAACTTTTCTCCAGCGGAGGGAGAGTTGGAGATACCGTACCATCTTCTTCAGGGAGTGAATCAAGGAACTTGTAGCCACTCCTTGACGAATAGCAACCGTCTTTAGTAAAGCCCCATTTGTACCCATCTTCACGAGAGATGGAGGGCTTGAGTCTAAATATGATCTCTGCATCATGGTCTGTGAAGGCCTGGCTGACTAGAGTTCTATCCCAAACAGAGGAGTTAGGAATGAGTAGGTCCGAAATCTTCAAAGTAAGATCAACAATACTATCAGGTCTGTAATTGGGGGTCCTTGGTATCGGGTCAATAATCCAGTTCACAGCCCATACATTTGACTTCTCACCATTGCCGATATCTCGAACCAGGCCTTGTTTCAGGAGGTCTCTACCATGCAGGATGCTTCTCCAAGCATAGGAGGGACGAGAGCCAAGCCCACCGTCCAAGAAATCACAGTTTCCATAATATCGACTCTTTAAAACCCTTGCAACCAACGAGTCAGGAGTATTCATGATTCTCCAAGCTTGCTTACCCAGAAGTGATTGGTTAAACTTGGTTATATCATGAAAACCTAAACCCCCTTCCCTCTTCTTCTTGCACATTTTCTTCCATGCAACCCATGAGATTTTCCTCTTCCCATTACCTCCTCCCCACCAGAACTCAGACATTGCGCTTGTGATCTTGGCGCAAACATCTTTGGGAAGTTTGAAAATTGACATTGCATACACAGGAAGGGCCATAGCTATTGATTTAAGCAAAATCTCCTTGCCTCCTTGTGATAGAGACTTCGCAAACCAACCATGGAGTCTAGACTGGATCTTCTCGCGTATGAAACTAAGTAGTTCACGTTTTGAGCCTTTGAAACATTCAGGAAGCCCCAGGTAAGTGCCTTCTCCTCCTTCACGTGTGATCCCCAGAGTTCTCTTCACATCGTCTTTAGCACACTCCTGAATTTGAGCGCCAAAGATGATGGATGATTTTTGAAAATTAATCATTTGACCAGATGCTTCACCATAGGCTTTCAAGCATACCATGAGCTCTGTGCTCTCTTCGGTATTTGCCTTACACATCAGAAGGCTATCATCGGCAAACAAGAGATGATGAACTCTAGGACCATCAGCCGATAAGCCTATACCAGTCAGACGCCTCTGTTCTTCTGAGTTGTTCAGCTTGCTTACCAGGGCCTCGGCACAAAGAATAAACAGAAACGGAGACAGTGGATCACCTTGCCTGATGCCTCTTTCCGGTTTTATAAAACCATGAGATCTGCCATTAAGTAACACTGTATAAGAGACAGTAGAGATACACGACATGATCCATCGAATCCAAGTATGCGCAAACCCCATTCTCTCCATTAGCTCTTCCACAAAGCACCACTCAACTCTGTCGTATGCTTTCGACATGTCTGTTTTCACAGCCATATAATCTCTAGCCACAGGTGAGTTAGTTCTTAGGCCGTGGACAAGCTCGTGAGCAATGATTATGTTATCAGAGATGAGACGTCCTTGCACAAAAGCTCCTTGCGTATCGGATATTATCTCTGGGAGAATGCCTTTCAGTCTGTCACAAAGAATCTTAGAAATGATTTTATATTGGACAGAACAGAGACTGATAGGCCTCATATCACTCATCAAACTAGGAGAAGGCACTTTAGGAAGAAGGCTTAGTTGGGTATGGTTCCAGCCGGGAGGGAGAATGGAGGAGCTAAAGAAGCTCAGTATCTCTGAAATGACCTGTTGCCCAACAATATGCCAGTATTTTTGATAGAAAGTACCAGTCAGACCGTCCTCTCCGGGTGCACTATTTCCACGCACAGCAAAGGCAGCTTTACGTATCTCCTCTGCAGTTACATCTTGACACAACGCTTCATTCATGGCTGGAGTGACTCGTTCTGCAAACCCAGTGAAAAGACTCTGCAGATCATGTGGGTTCGAACTCATGAAGAGGTCCCGATAGAACTCCACAGCTATATGTCCTTTGGCCCCTTCAGAATAGTGTTCAACGCCATGATCGTCTTTTAGCATCAAAACACGATTCTTTGCTTTCCTCCCTTTCACACAATTATGGAAGTAAGAAGTGTTTCTATCCCCTTCTCTAAGCCATTGTTCTCTACACTTCTGCCGCCAAAAGACTTCTTCTTCCTTATAGGCAATCCCAAGCTCCAATTTCACCTTCCGCAAATAGTTGAGATCAGGTTTGAACTTACCTATCTCCTTCTCTAGCTCCACTTGCAAGCGTTGGATGTTAAGCTTCGCATTGCTATAGGATGATTTCTTCCACTTAGCAAGTTCTTTCCTGCAGTTTTCAAGGCGCTCCATGATAGTAACTCGTCTTCCTGACAATTCCTTGCACCAACCTTTCTTAACTGCATCTTCCACACCTTCCTTTCCAACCATTCTCTTATCAAATATAAACCTCCCACGACCCTGTCCATCTCCTTCTAACGCAAAACCAATCATCAGGGGACGATGATCGGAACCGTACATAGCCATATATTCAACATGTGATCGTGGGAAGAGTCGGTACCATTCATCGTTACCAAAGCAACGATCAAGTCTGCACTGCACCCAAACCTTGTCTCTAGCGCCAGCCCATGAGAGGGGATTCCCTGAGCTTCTCATATCACTGATTTTGCAGTTCTCAACCATGTTCCTAAAGTCCCAGAAAGTTGAGTCACTGCGCACAGAACCTCCCACCTTCTCATCATTACAAAGTAACTCGTTAAAGTCACCACACAGCATCCATGGCTCATCTCTAGCCATACCGATATCACTCAAACGTTCCCAAACAACTTGTCTCCTTTCTTTCACAGGATCACCATAGACACACGTCAAGTAGAATACCAAAGAACCCATCGTAACCTGAAGATCCACGATCCTCTTATCTTGTTGTAACACGTCCACTTTGTAACACTGCTTCCACATCACTGCTAAACCACCACTTAAACCAATTGGCTCCACAGTGATCAAACCATCATAACCTAGTTCACGTTGTAAGTCACCCATATACTTGTTTTTTTGTTTAGTCTCAGACAGAAAAATAAAATCGGGAAAAGAGGTTCTGCGAATTTCCCGTAACCTCTGAACTGTCTCAGTGCTTCCTGCACCTTGACAGTTCCAACTCAAAACGCTCATTGGGATGGCAGCGGCTTCAAACCGGAAGCCACCGAACATGGGGTTGGTTTTGGAGATTTAGACGAATGCTCTCCTACATTCAAAACTGCCTTCCTCTTAGTGATAATATCACCGCTTTGCCTTTCTTCCTCAGCTACTGCTAAAGCTTCCTCACACTCTTTAGCTTTCTGAGCTCTGACTGCCAGACGTTTCCAACGCTGAGGACGCTTCCTGTTGCTCTTCACAGCACTCTTAGTCCCGGAAGATTGAGCCTCAAAAGAGGTACCAATACTAAAACCCGTAGGACTAAAGAGTGATGAAGAGGAGGCGCCTTCTAGTTCAGAAGGTGAACTCATTGTTTTGCCGTGATCACCAAGCTGACGCTCTCCAATGGAACTAGGAGCTTCCGTCATTATGGATTGTCTTTTAGCACGCCTCTGGGGTTCCTCAAAGGTAAAGACGTGACCCTTTCCTTTAGATAAGTCGTGAGTAATCTTAGGGGGGATCACATCAGGACCTTGGTCGATCGACAACTGCACACGAGCAATCCTTGCAAGGCGTTCTGTTTCATCACTATGAGAAACGTACAACAATGCAGCTTTCCGTTCCTCACTAGGCAGCTCCGGGAATAGAGGTTCGAAACCAGGAGGGACCGAGGGTCCTGGAGCATGAGCTTTCACGCCAGACGACGACTGTGGTTTCTCAGAGCTTTGAGGGATGCTCTGTTTTCTGTTACGGTTATGGAGCAAAGGACAATCTGGCCGTTCATGCGTTAATCGATAACAGTGGTGGCAACGCTTCCTCAGTTTTTCATACTCGAACTCAATAACAACTGATCCACCACGGGGGAGATTCAAGACTTTGGAAGGCAGCGCTGGTCTTTGAATGTCAAGCCTGATGTGAGCACGTATGAAGGCTTCCTTTTGAGACATCTTAGGGTCGTATGCAATCTCAATCACATGTCCAATTTTGCTGGCAAGAAAGTCCATCGTATCAATATTGTAGTGATTCACCGGGATATGATAGATACGGACCCACACGTCCACAGAAGCCAGGAAATTGGCTGGAGGGGAAGGAACCCAACGATCTAGCAGCATTGTCCAGTTCTTGTAAGACCATGGACGATCATTAAGTACTGTGATCATAGCTTCTTCTCGTTGGAATATGAACTGAAACTTCTCAGCAAAGAGTGCGATACCACGAACTCTGCCATAAACTCTCCAGACACGCGGCATATCTTCGATCATCTCAGACATAGGTTGGCGAGGTGGGTTAAGGAGCCTTCCTAGTAGGCTCAAGGAGTTACCATCGAAGACGTTGAAGCACGGATCGTCTGGTAGATCAATGGGATCATCATCACGCAGCGACATAGCTTGAATAGCTGAATGGAGATTATCAGCCATATGTGATCTCGTTGAGGCCACGCAGAGGAGGAGGCGACGCAAACACGGAGGCTGAGTCGGTAAGAGATCAATGTTTAGACCTTGTGCAATCCCATTGATTGAGAAATATTCAGAGATCTGTTTAAGGGAATTCATATTTCTTGGAGACAAAGGCGGGAAGAAAATAGGAAAGTTGCCACAAAACCCCAGCTAACAAAGCTAGGATAGGAAACTGAGATCACTAACGCTCTGAAAATTAGAGGATTCGGTTATTGAAAAGGAAATTGCACTTAATTAGAATCGGGAGAAATAAATGAGCCCAAAAAATCAGCAAGACCAGGCCCAACGGCAGTAACCAAAAAAGGAAACCCAAAACTACCGGAAAAGATTTCCGGCTGAGAGCCCAAAAAAAACCAAATCGTCGAAAAAGAAAAAAAAAAATCGTCGCTTTGGCCGAGTGGTTAAGGCGTTAGAAGGTTCGTTAAGTTGGAAAGAGCTTGGAGGGATATGGTAATTCATCTAATGTATTATTAATTTCTTTTGTTCAAACAAAATCGTCGCTTTGGCCGAGTGGTTAAGGCGTGTGCCTGCTAAGTACATGGGGTTTCCCCGCGAGAGTTCGAATCTCTCAGGCGACGTTTATTTCTTTTTTTGGTAAGCCTCCAGATTGTTGTCTGATTGTCTCACTTGCCAAATAACTGATAAACCGTAACATGTGATTCTTCTTTTAACTTTCGAGATAGAAACTCTTGTTTTTTTTTTTGGGGTCAACAAAATCTTGTTTATCTGTTTCACTAACAGTAACAGAGATCAATGGGAATGAGAAGTTCATGCCTTATGTGGCTCTTGAAGAAGGTATGCGTCAACCAAGTGACAAACAAGATCAACGACCCTCCTACACTTTCATGAGAAGAGAGCCTTGCGTAGTTTCAAACCGCAGTGACCGTTTATAGGGCCACAATGCAGAGTGCTTGTGAGCCATTCACAGGAAGGAAAATACAATATATTATCAAACACATGTTAAGGCGTGTGGTCAATCACATGTCCAAAAGTTAGGTTAGAAGGTTCGTTAAGTTGGAAAGAGCTTGGAGGGATATGGTAATTCATCTAATGTATTATTAATTTCTTTTGTTCAAACAAAATCGTCGCTTTGGCCGAGTGGTTAAGGCGTGTGCCTGCTAAGTACATGGGGTTTCCCCGCGAGAGTTCGAATCTCTCAGGCGACGTTTATTTCTTTTTTTGGTAAGCCTCCAGATTGTTGTCTGATTGTCTCACTTGCCAAATAACTGATAAACCGTAACATGTGATTCTTCTTTTAACTTTCGAGATAGAAACTCTTGTTTTTTTTTTTGGGGTCAACAAAATCTTGTTTATCTGTTTCACTAACAGTAACAGAGATCAATGGGAATGAGAAGTTCATGCCTTATGTGGCTCTTGAAGAAGGTATGCGTCAACCAAGTGACAAACAAGATCAACGACCCTCCTACACTTTCATGAGAAGAGAGCCTTGCGTAGTTTCAAACCGCAGTGACCGTTTATAGGGCCACAATGCAGAGTGCTTGTGAGCCATTCACAGGAAGGAAAATACAATATATTATCAAACATCTAGTTCATTATTATATCAATAAACCAAGTCATGAAGCAAATCATACACAAATCAGCGACAGCTCTCAAATAGAGCTTACAGAAAACCACATGGAGAAAAAAGAACAATTAAAACTAAAAGAAGCTGCAGATTTTCAAACTGATGGGCACAAACTCAAACCTTCCCCAGTTTACCAACACAAAGAATATGTTTCCCCAATTCCAAAAGCCATTGAAACAACAATCTATGGGGCAGTCTCATAAATAAGAAACAGATTCTTCCACGCACCTAGATTCAAGCAAAAAAAATAACCTCTGCAAGCCCATGCTGCATGCAGTCAACGGTTAGTCAGAGCAGAGCATGTCTTCTTCTCTTGCTATTGTGGAATATGCTGCTTTTCAACTAAACTTTCAACTTTCTTTTCCTTTGGAATGCAACCGGCTGTAGAACTCAGTGAAGTCAAGCCGGAAGAAGAGGAATTTGAGATCTACAGATTGTTGGAGTGGCAAAAGAGACAGGAACGCGTCTAGTGAGGTTGTGTACTCCTTTGCTATACTGTCCATGTCTTGACTCATGCTTTGAAGAAACTCTCCAGCACGCTGTGTTATGGCCTTTCTGCCCTCATTGATCCATGAACTCGACTCTTGCGTTTTGTTTCTCTCTCGTCCCGGTTCTTTAGTTCTGCAGTGCAAAAGGGGTTTAACTATTAACTTTTTTAATGAATTATAAATAGATTTAAAGATGAAAGTCACCTTATCTGGAGCTCGTAAATTCCTTCATACAAACGATCTGCATGACTCCTGAACCTTAATATAAGCTCAAAAAGGACAAAAAGCGATTTGCGGATGGTCTGAGACTGTTCACCCAGGAGAGATTTTCCAACGATGAAGTTGAGGTACTTCTCATGTGCCGCCAAAAGATCATCGAGGTCTTTAGCAGCTTCCATCTCTTTGGAGAAATTACACCACGACACCTCCAACACCTCGAACATGATGTAATACTGAAAGTTGGTAACGAAATGGTTCATTTCATTCCACAGAACCTGGCACCTCCTCAGGGCTGAGAGCAGTTGCAGCTTCACTGAAGCTTGGAGCTTGGCGAATGAATTGGAAGTGATGCAATTTGGTTTCATAGTCTTCCAAATTCCGATAAGAGCGTGCTCTACCCTTTTCAACTTCCAGAGAAAATTGAACACTCTCAAGTATTTCGACAGAACAGACTCAGTAAACACAGTATCTAACGGAGCCCTGGCCTCGTATTCCAATGAGAATACATCCCAGCCTCTGTCTCCACTGCCATGAGGCATCATCTTCACCTTAAGTCTGTCTAGCATGTCACGGTCATCATACTGCGCATTAGATGCCCTAATCGCAGCTTCGAGAAACCCAGCTAGCTCAAACGAACTAATATTATTGGCTGGCTCAGAAAGTTTGGGCCCTACAATATCCATCAAGTACTGCACAAAGTCACCTTGACCAAGCAGTAGATAACGCTTAATCGCTAGACAATGCTCCTTAAACTTATACCTCGTATACAAAACATCCAACAGATGCTTGTCGATTCTCTTTGCTGCCTCGGCAACAAGATGCTCAAGCGCATCAGTCTCACCATACCCGAGCCCTCCTCGCCTCGTCGTCGTCCCAGAGGCAGCCGCCGCTTCCGAAGCCGCACCAGCCCAACCATGATCATCACAGCAAACACGAAGAAAGTTTATAGATTTCCCAGTTCTCAGAATCCTCTGAGCCAGACTCGGCGAGATAAAAGAAGGAAGCATCCCGTGGTGAAGCTTATACCCTTCCCTCCAAAGCAAATCGACTTTAACCGGCTGACCCACAACAAAGAACTCACCAAAAGTATCTTCCAGCTCCCCTTCAAGAACCCAACTCCTCACCATCTCGAACAACGGAGAACACACACACCTCAGCAAACTCATCATAAACTCATGAACAAGCGGGTCACCATGCTGCGCGTGCAGATGAATCGCCCCAGCCATCGCCCCGCCTCTCAGCACCTTACACTTATCAACCAAAACCGCCATCAGCCTCATCTTCACCATCGGCTCCGCGAACCACACAGACAACCTCCTCAGAGAAAGGTAACAACTCGAGGTAGCAGATTCAGACACCAAAGGGATAGGATTCATCCCCTGAGCTTCAAGCACCGCCAACAACTTATAGTAATCAGACAACTCATCCTGCAACGCCGCGCAAAACGCTTGCCCCACGGTTCCAACATGCTCACCTGGGAACCTATCCATACTCTCGGATACAAAAGACTTTACTTTCTTAAACAACCAGCCTAGCTCAGAGAGCATACGAACCATAGTCCTAGTACCACGTGGCACCTTAACATAATCCACAACCGCGTAACCGTCAATCTCACTATTAAACTTCACATACTTCCCATCGATACCTTGACAAGCATACAACACATCCCTCACTAAAACCTCCTCGGTAACTTCACTCTCTTCTTTAATTAAACTCGCGTACTCTCTAAACGCAACGTCCCTCAGATTCTCAGGATCTTTACTAACTAACAAAACACCATTATTACTCTTCTTATTACGACCTAACGACGAGGAGGAGGAGGAAACCGGTTCGTCTCCGAGGTTTAGATTGGGCAACAGGAGCGACGAATCGAGTCCGGTGACGGCCGATTGGCGATCCTCGGAGACGATCCTGAGGAGGTAGAGGAGGGACCACTTGTTGTTGACGCTCCCCGGGCCCGTCTTGGAGGAGAACTTGGCGTAGAGATCGGCGAAGGCGAGGGCGTCGGAGGATCTGCCGTGTGTGGCGAGGCGGCGTTTGAGGGACTCGGCGATGGCGGAGGCGTCGGGGGAGACGGAGGGGGTGAGGCGGCTGCGGAGGATGCGGTGGGCGTAGCGGAGGGTTTTGAGGAAGGAGGGGGAGGTTGGATCGGGGGTTGGGGTTTGGGGGTTTTGGGAGAGGAGGCGGAGGACGAGCTCGTGGACTAGATCTGCTGCTTTCTGCTGGTCGTCTTCTTCTTCCATTACTCTTTCTTCTCCCTTTTTCATTTTTTTTTCCGTCTCTCGTCTTCTTCCGAAAAATTGAATTTTTGATTTTTTTTTTTCCGGTTTGCAGAGTGAAGTGGTGAGAGGCGCCGCGAGAGATGGGCTCTCTCTCTCTCTCTCTCTTTTGGACTTTCCTCGGCGGGCAATTGAAATTATTTGCAATCCAAAAATGTTGGGGGAAATATATATGTGATTTTATATGTTAACAATAATATAAAAAAAATATTTTAGAAAAAAGTATATTTTAGAAAAAATAGTTTAATTAAGAATTAGCTGTTGCATAGAATTAAAATTATATTCCCTCCATTTTAAATAGTTTAATTAATAAATATTTTTTTTTACATTTTTTCAACAAAAACATCATTAATTGTTTACCTAACTATAATCAAACCAATAATAAAATAGAATATATATTATAATTGGTCAAATAACATTAATTGTCAATAAATTTTACATCAAAAACTGAGAACGTCATATAATTTGGAATAAAGATTTTCTAAGACAAAAGGAGTATATTAGATCATTATCAACTTGTCATTGTTTAGTATAAATAAATAAATATGGTAAGAATTATTTTTTCCTTATTATTACGATGAAAAGGGAAAAAAATATTTCCCTTTTATTTCATAAAATTTTAGAAAGATAAAAATGCGTTGTTGTCGAGTTTATGTATTTTTCCATTTCACAAAACATATTGTTTTTATATTATAAGGTTTTAAATATAATTTTATTTTTAAATCATTGTTTTATGTATTAAATGAGAAATTTATTATTAATATATTAAATCTAATAAAATGACATTTTTACGAAAGTATTTAACAACAACTATTTCTAGTGACAAAAATTTCGTAGATAAATATCTCTATATCCATTTGTTTGAACTCTGATTGGATATCATTAATCTACATAGATTTTCTTAACTATTTTATCATACATGAATTAGTGACTTGCACACAGTATAGTAATGACATCTATAAATATATAATTTGCAATACACAATATATGATTTGTGCTAGATTCAAGACTTTGTGGACAGATCCTCCTCACTGCACAAAAAATTAGCGAAAAGTTGTGAACCAAATCAAATGATAAGCGAAAGAAAAACAATAATAAACATTGGAGGGGGAGGAGGGGAGAATAAACAAATAGACGAATGTAGACAAAAATGTTAACTACATGTTTTTGTAGGCCGAAATAACTTTCTTAGTTATTTTCACTCTGTGTCACTCACAGTCACGGTAGACCAGAATATATAGCATATCAGCTTAGGACAACAAGGTAAAAAAGAAACATAGCAAAGTAAATTGTACCGGAATAAAATCTCTTTTGTATTTACCATAAGAATGCCATTGATTAGTTGTGCAGAATATAAACATCTAATAACCACTATCACCATCACGTCTCACTCGATTAATAAGAGGTCACAATTCCCTTCTGCAACTAAAGAGAGGACATCAAAATATATTAGAAATTTGATAAGTGTTTTATAGTGAGTAAAACAAATTGTACCTGAGTCTTCGCCTGTATAGGATTTTCGGAGAAATTGATGGTGAGTTTTTAGCTTGAACTCTCACCTCTTCTACTCATCTTCTTTTTCGATGGTGGCTAGTGTTTTTTATCGCATTATATGTTTCTAACATTCTTTCTCGGTCAGAAGCTAGGGTTTTAGGATTTTATGGTCTTAGGATTTAAGTTTCTAAGCGGCAAACTAAAAGACGGTTTCGATCGTACAACTTATGCATATTTATTCTTTTTAATCCTCGTGAATTTTACATTACCACTAGTTACATTAAATATTTCAAATAACTAATTTTTAAGATTACATTTCTATAAAATCTTTCAATATTAGCATGCGTCCAATCCAAACATATTAACATATATTTAGAAAAAGTATTTTGCAACATTAATTGCCTTCTTCACCTACTTTATCAGTAGCAAGGCAACTACTTTTTTGGTCAAAAGGGGAAAGTATATTATATATGTGATTTTATATGTTAAAAATAATTTAACAGTAACATTGACCAAAACTATATGTTTAGAAAAAAATAGTTTAATTAAGAATTACTGTAACATAGAATTAAAATTATATATTAGATAATTATCATCTTGACACTGGTTGTATATATAAAGAAACAAATCAGGTAAAATTTTGTTTTCCTTATCATTTACCATAGTAAAAAAAAAAAAAAAAACATATTTTTTCTTTTATTTCATAAAAGTTTAGAATATAAGAAAAATGAGTTTTTTACAAGTTTATGTATTTTTTTCGTTTCACAAAAATGATGTTTTATATTACAATTTTTATATAAGTTCATTGTTAATTCATTGTTTTTATATATTAAATGAGAAAATTATTATTATTATATTAATAAAAATATAATTTTAATATTTTTTTAATTCTTGTGTAAAAAGTTAAAATGATATTTTTTACGAATTAGAAATAGAGAAAGTATTTAACAGCAAATATTTTCGGTAACTAAAGTTTTTTACTTGTTTTTTTGGTCAAAAAAATTATACTTTATCTCGTAGATAAATATCTCTATATCCGTTTGTGTTGAATTCTGATTGGATATCATTAATGCACATAGATTTCTTAACTATCTATCATATGTGAATTAAATGAGTTGCGCACAATTTAGAAATGACACCTAAAATACTCACATAAATACTGAAAGACATGTATGTATAAATACATTTCTTCGTCCCTCTGTCTCTCTCTAATCTCTAACGCTATCGCTATCGCTATCTCTCCAGCACCTTTATCATTGTTTTTCTTTTGGGGTTTTATGATTTAAATTTACGAGGGTAAGAGCCTAATAAACAATTGGGTTTAAGATTAAGCTAGTACGATAATAATCGCTTCGAAGGCAAGCAGAAAGCAAACCCTCTTTTATGATATACATAAATCGCAATCAACAAACTAATTAGTGATAATGATACTTCTTCTCTCTTAATAATAAGTGCCGCCTCTTCTACGTAATCACACTCATTCACTCACTCACTCGTAATCCTCTCTCTCCTTCCTTTTGCATGCGATTCGGCTTTTTTTTAGCGGCTGCGGCGGCGATGATGCTACATTGATTCACTTTCTCGAGAAAGAAGGTAAACCATTTTTTTTTGTGGCGTTATTCGTCTCTTTGTGTATTGGAGTTTTGTCTAGTGGCCGTTTATTTGTTTTATCTGGGGGAAAAAACCTAAACCCCCCCACATTCTTTTTTTTTTTGTGTCCAAGTGTTCTCAGCTCTTAGGTCTTGTGGCAATTTCGTAAATTTTCACTCCTCTTCCTGCGATTGTGAGGTCTCTCATTCGCTTACCAATTAATCCTCTTCCTTGTTTTTGCTTACTTGAAGCAAGCTTGTGTTTCCTGGGAAGCTGAGTGATAAAAATCCCCTGTAATTAAACGCTGTCGTTTCGATTTGCTAATAGCTCTCTCTCTCTCTCTCTGTGTTTGCTCGTGGAGGGCCTATGATTTGGCTAAAGAGACCATTGTAGCCAACAAGTTTTGTGAGAATTTACTCACCTCCTGAGCCTTAAGTTTGTATACAGTTTAGTATCCTTTAGCTAATTAGAAACTCAAAGCATCGTTCTTGTCTGTACATTATGTATATTATCTTAAAGGAGGAGGAGATAATAGTCCCCTGTAACTCGTCCATTTTAAAACGCTGTCTTTGCTAGTTAGCTCTATGTGGAGTAACATATCATCATCGTCTTTTTTTCACTTGGTGGCTAAAGAAAACAGTTTTTGAGAAAATTCCTTTTTATCACCTCCTCAGCCTTTAGCTTTGTATACAATTTTGGAGTCTGGTATTAACTATTGCTATTTTTTTACTGATACAAAAAAGTTACATACTTTTTTCTGTTTTTTTTTTTCAGTTTCTGCAAGGTTTGAATTTTTGGGTTTCTGATGGCTCCCAGACAAGTACCAAAGTCAAAAAAATCTGGGTCTAGTAGTAAGTTAAAGGCTGCTGCTAGTTCCCCTGCTTCTTCAACAGCCTCCTCTCCCATACTTTATCAAGAAACATCCCTCGATACCCATAGCTCCCCTACTTCTTCCTCTGTTCGAAGCAAGCCTCACTATACAGGAGGAAGGGTGCCGCAATCTGCTTCCCAGTCCAAAGAAAACGTCACTGTGACTGTTCGTTTTCGTCCACTCAGGTGAGAGAGTTGTGATATAGGATTCAAATGTTGAGTTTGTTCTGTCAAGGTTGACTTTGGTTTTTATGCTTGGATTTTTAGTCCAAGGGAAATCCGCCGAGGGGAGGAGATTGCATGGTATGCAGATGGGGAAACAATTGTGCGGAATGAGCATACTCAATCCATCGCTTACGCCTATGGTGAGTCTTGTTAACAGTTTGACTTAGTGTCACGAGTTTCTGTAAGCATAAGAAATTATATACGAAGAGCATTTTGCATCATTATTGATTGAAGGCCTGAATTAATACTAAGATGGCAAATTCCGTTTCTGCCATATTGGTTTCTTGAAGTTCTTCCTTCCTTGCAGATCGTGTTTTTGGGCCTACAACAACAACACGCCAGGTCTATGATGTTTCTGCTCAGCATGTCGTTAATGGTGCTATGGAGGGAACCAATGGTATGGAGTAAACACTTCCTTCTTTTTGTTAGAATAAGAGAGGAAACATTTTTTATCAGCCGATCTAGTTAAGATATCTCTTGGAAGAGTAAAGATATGTTATATCAAAGTTTACCCCGGAAAAAAAAAAGGTTTACCGGAGAACCAGATATGAACAGTTTGCATAACTATTAACTTGGAAGTTAGAACATGAGATCTTTGACTTGGCAGAATGTATCCAGTGCTTTTTTTGAGTTAGACTTTTTTGGCAATTGATATTATGTCTGATGACTTTGAGTGTTAATCCAACCACAGGGACAATATTTGCATACGGAGTGACAAGCAGTGGAAAAACTCACACTATGCATGTAAGATTTACTAATCATAAAACCAAAATAAATAAGATTCATTGATCATGATATTTCTTGTTCCGTATTCCTCTTCCTTCGTTTCTGGCCTAATCACTGATCTGCAGACAAAACTATCTATACTAAAGATTCAAATTAGCAGGATTAGTTAAACCATGTAGAAATCCTTGCACAAGTGAATAGTCTGGAGCAAAGTTTCTCTTCTATAGTGGCCAAATGATTGGCTATTGAATTTGATGTTTAGATCCTAAAATATTGTTTGTGTGGATATTTGATTACTCTCCTTCTAGCTATTTCATTTACATGTAGTTAGCACATGGTGGGTGTGATCAGTACATGCTCCTGCCCTAATTCCAAATGATTTAACACATTTCGTTCAAGAGACCATGTTTACGTGTGGCTTCAAAGATTTGCATGACATAGGAACAATTAAATCTCATGAAGACAGTTTTGTTTGGTTAAATTTCAGGGTGATCAAAGATCTCCTGGTATTATCCCATTAGCCGTGAAAGATGCTTTCGACATTATACAAGAGGTAATTCGTGGGATGTTGATTAGTCTAGTTCCCTGGCTAAGTGCTAGCTACGTCATACTTATACCCTTTTTTTTTGCAGACACCAAGGCGAGAATTTCTCCTACGTGTTTCATACTTGGAAATTTATAATGAGGTGCTACTCACTACTTGCTTTTTTTTTCTCTCCATGACTTATCATCAATTCACCAGCGGTGCTGAATGATAATCAGATTCTGCTTTGATTTTTCGTAATATCCTTAAGGTTCATTTTGCTTCAGGTTGTCAATGATTTACTGAACCCAGTGGGGCAAAATTTGAGGATCAGAGAAGATGAGCAGGTACTTGTTTCAGTACTCTTTTTTTTTTTTGCTTTTGTGTTGGTAACATGCTAGTTGCTGATTTTATTGTCTCATAACATCTTCCTTTGTGACTATAGTGTACTTCACAGAATCCCAAACCTTGCCACCATATATTTTTTTAAGTTAGAGGAGACATCTTTTCTCGGCTAGATGCTTGAAAGTACTTGCTTCATTTTCTTATAAAATGAAATTCTTTGGGATCCTGCAGCCCGATTATCAATTTTTTAAACGTACTGGGTCTCAGTTCTTATCCAAGTATACTAGATCTGAAGTTGCTGTTGTTAGCTTTTGTAAGGGTCTAAGAAGTTTATAATCTACTTTCTGCACTGAACATCTCTTTATGCTGATTATAGGGAGCTTTTATTGAGGGGATTAAAGAAGAAGTTGTGCTATCCCCTGCTCATGCGCTTTCTCTTATAGCAGCTGGAGAAGGTAGGCGCTTCCATGTTCTCTGTAATTGAAAAGGCTTACTCTAGCATAGTTACTGACCCAGTCAGTTGTAAATTTTATTTCGATTTCTTGGTCGGAAAAAGTGTTTCCTCTTATGTGATGTGCTATAGATATTCTAAAGACTAGCTTTCTCTTTTTGATTCTTAATCCTTGTGAATCTAGTACTTTTCATGTCAGTCATCTTAATAAAATTTCCGTTTGCTGACAGAGCACCGACATATTGGATCCACAAGTTTTAATTTGCTCAGCAGCCGGAGCCATACAATGTTTACACTGGTATGTTTATTTTTCTCTTTGTGAACTTGCTATATCGTTGCCCCTTATTAAAATACAATTGTGGTACTAATTAGATGGCACACAACATTTTTTAAATAGTCCATCTCAGTTCACAAGTTTGTTTTGGTAATAGAAAGTTTGCAAAGGATTAAGTTCTTAAAATTATTATGACCGTTCACAGTTTTGCTTTCTTTCATATCTACCAATAACGCTATACCGTTTTTTGACAGACCATAGAGAGTAGTCCCTTGGGTGGCAATAATGAAAGTGAAGCTGTACATCTCTCGCAGCTGGTATATAACTTTGTTTTTATCCTGTGATTGTTTTCTTCAGTTATATCTTACCTTTTCTTCAACTCTGGAGCAAATCCAACTCCTGTCAACTGTTTATTATTGCATTATCTGAATACTTAAAGGTGAACAATTGATTAACTTCTCATAATTTCACTTATATCTGCAGAACCTCATTGATCTGGCAGGTTCCGAGAGCTCAAAGGCTGGAACCAGTGGTCTAAGACGCAAGGAAGGGTCTTATATTAATAAAAGTTTGCTGACTTTAGGGACGGTGAGTTCTTGGTTACCACTGTTTTAGCCAAGCAGCATCAGTTTATGGAAGTTTAATTGAATTCAAGAACTTCTTTGATAATTTTTTCAAAATAGATCCGCCCATAGATTGTTTTTTGCTCTTCCTCTTTTTCAGCTGAAAACCTTTGTTGCTGTTTGCCTTCTAGTCATTTGTTAAATAATCTGCCATATTCTGAAGTTGGATGTTTCTTTTGTAAACTTGTAGGTAATATCAAAGCTAACAGATAGGAAGGCTAGTCACGTGCCATTTAGGGACTCTAAATTAACCAGGCTGCTTCAGTCCTCGTTGAGTGGTCATGGACGTGTATCTGTAAGTGTTGCTAAAGATCTCTTTTAGCTTCTTATTGCAAGAAATGCCACGAACTGTGTGACCGTAGGCAGATAGAAAACAATTCCTTTAATCTACTTAACTAATCGATTTCGATTTGGTAGCTCATATGTACAGTGACTCCTGCATCAAGCTGCACCGAAGAAACACACAACACACTAAAATTTGCCCATCGTGCAAAGCATATCGAAATTCAAGCCGCACAGAACAAGGTCATAGTTACAGCTATTCTCTCTGTGCATGTCTACACTGAAGGTTCTTACTTTATTTCTAACCGAATAAAAAATACAGATAATTGATGAGAAATCATTGATCAAGAAGTACCAAAACGAGATTCGCCAACTCAAGGAGGAGCTAGAGCAGCTTAAACAAGGAATTAAACCAGTTTCTCAGCTTAAGGACATTAGCGAAGATAATATTGTTCTTCTGAAGCAGAAAGTATGTTTTATGTCATTGATCCCTATACTTACACGCTTGCCATTGGACCGGAGATCCTTTACCGTATGTGCTTCAGTTTTGAATATGCTTGATTTTCTTTCAATGTGATTATAAAAGCTAGAAGAAGAGGAAGATGCTAAAGCAGCTCTCATGAGTCGAATCCAACGGCTGACAAAATTAATTCTCGTGTCTGCTAAAACTCCACAAACATCACGAGTTTCTCATCGCGTTGTTCCTCGAAGGAGACACTCATTTGGACAAGAGGAGGTAAAGTTAAACACTTATTTCGCCTGGATGACACATCATATACCTGTCTTTTGACCAAACGATATTAGTTTCCTATAACAGCATGTCTGCTGATTACTATTTTTGGAAGCTGATGTTAGTTGATAATTCATCGTCAGCTTGCTTACCTACCATACAAGAGGCGGGATTTGATGGATGAAGAGAACCTTGAACTCTATGTTTCTGGTGAATCTAATCCTGAGATTATAGATGATGCATTTAGAGAAGAAAAGAAGACCAGGAAGCATGGACTACTTAATTGGTTGAAACTTAAGGTACACATCTGATTCTAGAATTTATATGGCTTTGATAAACATTTACTGTTATCTGTTATTGTTTAATCTATAGAGCAATTCCCTCAACATCAGAACCTCATACTATAGTTAGTACTGTTCACAACATTGTCCTACACACATTTATCTGTCACTCGTATGTGCTTCAAAACAATTATTCTCCTCGTGTGCATGAGATAGCACACAAGCTCTCTTGCCACATGGTCTCTCATTACTGTTTTGTTTTATTATCAGAAAAAGGACAACAGTTTAGGGGAATCAAGCATCAGCGACAAGTCGAGTGCGGTCAAGTCTAACAGTACACTGTCAACTCCTCAAAGGGACGGCACTAATTTCCATACAGAATCGAAACTTTCAGTAGGCTCACCATTAGCGGATCAACGCTTAGAGCCTGGGGAAGATATAGAATCCCTTGAAGACAGTTCCCATGAGATAGAGACACCTGAGGTGCACAAAATTTTTCTCACAGCTGATACCACATTTCATTTAACATCAATTGGTTATTTAAACTTTATTTAGAACAAGTGATGCACGATCTTTAAGACATTTTGTGTACTTGTTCCCAGGCTAGAAGAAGAACAATCGACCAGATGGATATACTGAGGGAACAGCAAAAGATTTTATCTGAGGAGATGGCGCTACAGTCAAAGTCTTTTAAACAGTTGTCAGAAGAGGCCACCAAAGCCCCTCAAAACGAAGAAATTAAAGTAATATGTGTATTCTGTTTATGATCATATTATCAAATATGCGCATTATTTACCTTCCTGGTTATCTTTTACTTTTTATGCAGGCAGAGATTATAAACCTGAACGATGATATCAAGGCAAAGAACGACCAGATTGCTGAGCTGGGGAAACAAATTTTGGATTTTGTAATGACATCACATGATGCACTGGATAAGTCTGATATCGTGCAGGTGGATTATCCCTTTTTCAAATATCATACAGAGGCTTTGAACTTCTTTGTTCTCGCATTCTCAAGTGTGCTCTCTATTATCTGCAGGCTGTTTCTGAAATGAGGGCTCAACTAAATGAGAAGAGTTTTGAACTGGAGGTGCTGAAACTCTCTCTGTTTACACAGTACTATTATTGAGACTTAACCTAAGATGGCTTTTGCTCTAACCTGCATGATACTTTTTTTTCATTTTGTTTATAGGTTAAAGCTGCAGATAATCGTATCATTCAGGAACAACTCAACCAAAGGGTTCAGATAATATCTCTGTATTTAGACACCTTCCAAGCTAACATGTCAGAGAAATATATAATCTGATGACGACTCTTTTTCTGCAGACATGTGAATGTGAAGCGTTGCAAGAAGAGGTTTCAAACCTAAAGCAGCAGCTCTCTGACGCCCTAGAACTTGGAGATATGAGATCGACCGCAAGCCACATGCAACAATCTTCTGAAGCCCAAAACAAAATTCAGGAGAAGGTCATACAAGCGCAGGTGAACTTCTCATATTATTGTCCTCTTCCCTTTTAAGTTGATTTAAGCATTTTTATCTGACTGAGACATGGCCAGGCATTTGAGATTGAAGAGCTCAAACTGAAAGCTGCGGAGCTAAGTGAGTTAAAGGAAGAACTAGAACTCCGAAACCAGAAACTTGCTGAAGAGAGCTCATATGCGAAAGAGCTTGCTTCAGCGGCTGCAGTTGAGCTCAAGGCATTGTCTGAGGAAGTAACAAGGCTCATGAATCGCAACGAGAGGCTGGCAGGTGATCTGGCAGCAGCTAATAAGAACTCTGTTACACCACGAGGAGGCAATACAGGGAACCCGAGGAATGGAAGGAAAGAGAGTCCTCTTGTAAAGAGGAAAGAGCAAGACAGCTCGCTGATGGAACTGAAGAGAGAGCTTAGCATGATCAAAGAACGTGAAGTTTCATTTGAAGCTGCTCTCTTTGAGAAAGTTCAAAGAGAAGCAGAGCTGCAAAGAACAATAGAAGAGTCTAAAGAAAGAGAAGCGTATCTGGAGAACGAACTTGCTAATATGTGGGTTCTTGTTGCCAAGCTGAGGAGATCACAAGGAGATAATTCAGATATCTCAGTGTCGGAGACTCGACAAACCGATCATTTTGGGACTTAAAAGTAATGATTCGAGTTGCAATAAATCAGTTTGAGATTCGTGTAGTGAATTTTTAGTTTGTGCATTGATTTGCAGTTCTCATTTCCTTCTGCCGCTTGGCTGTGTTTTTCTTTGTTGACAGTATTGTAAAGGCAAACGAAAGACTCTTGTGCAAATTTTAGTCTTTGCTATGGACATTTTTGTGCCGTATAACCAAATATACAACCTAAGTGTAACACTTGACCGCCCTGTCACGTCCGGCTCGGAATACATACATGTTTAATCATTATATAATCATCACACGATATTTTGAGTTTTTTTATGAACAAATATTCATAAAGTTCATTTTAATGATCTAGATAATCAAATCAATTTTATTAAGTTTTTCACCGTAGGATGTTACCCCAAATTTCACCATGAAGCTTAATTGCATAAAGAAGTATAGACGTAAACATGATAGCAGTGCCGTGCTAGAATATTGAGAGGCCTAAGGCAATTTTTTAAAAGAAAATAAAATTTACAGTTAAAAATGTATTTATAAGTTATATTTAAATGATATAACTTTTAACAAATAGATAAAATTTAAATGATAAAAATAATTCTTACAAAATATTTTCTTTACAAACAGATTTTTAATGGATTAAAAACATATATAAATCATAGAAGAAATAATGTGATATACAAACAAAGATTGAAGGCATCTCATAAATAACACTATTTAAACTATTAGAACTTCAGATAGTATAATAAATTTAATTAGAAAAATACCCTATGCAAAACTGAGCTTGAGGGTTGAACACACGTTGACACACCACTACCAAAGAATATTAACCATTGCACTATGAATGAGCTAGTGTAACCGGGGCCCTAAAATGTTTATATTCTTTGGGGGCCTGAGGCAAATGCCTTTTCAATTTCATTGTAAGCACGGCTCTGCATGATAGCATGTTCATCGCTGGATTAGCTTATGTATATGATTTCTAAGGCATGCTAACCTCAATGAAGATCAGATTATGTACAAGCAATCCGAATCAAAACCAAACTGGATAGGGAAAGTTAAACCTTGAAACTTTGAATGTGTTTGTCTTCAACTTCATTATGTTTCAGCTAAAACGAACACAAAATCAGTATCCAGCTACTCAGCTCTCCATACGGCATAAGAGTTTTGCCCCTATCAAAAGACATAAGATTTTACACCCAAAAAGTAAACGTACGTGGAAAATGGTGAGCCAAATAACATATGTGAAGTGAGACATCCTTTTCTTTTTCTATAATTAGGTCATATAATTTGGCTATCATTTGCCTTTTTCTATTCACATTTGATACTTTAGGTTAAGATTTTAATATGTGGGACATGAATATTTCCTTTATTTATGATGAAACTTTTCCTTTGTACTTTGTACAACCCAAGTTAGATTGAAATTAATATAGATATAGGACGATCTATGTACCCACCAACGTCTTTTCTCACATCACACATCAATAATTGTGTTGCACATCAACTAGGATCCGATGTTTAGTTACCTCGGGCTCGAATAGTCATATACATTCTTCTAGTTAAAACTTCTCAGTTCATGCGTAACTATATAGAATTGGAGACACGTCCTTTATAGTGTTTTATCATAGAAATACTATACTCTATGTTGGCTTGTATAGGCCGATACATTGGACTAGAGAACATAAGGCGATGATTATTACTTGACAGCAATTGAGTTATTAAATACTGCATACGTTGTATATAAACAAAAAAGTTCTAACAAATAATAACCTTTTTATTTGGTTTGCCTTATTGACTGGAGTAAATACAATAAAGGAGTGATGTAAAATGTAAATAATGTTATCTTATCGACTGGAGTAAATACAATAAAGGAGTGATGTAAAATGTAAATAATGTTCAAGTTATACTTAGTGGTGATGTTTTAATTGGGTCCCTCTTGTGATTCCATTTTGATTTGAGAGTTAATGTTATTGGCGTGGACATTCCAGGACCAACCAAAACATATTTTCAGATCAAGTAGATGTAACCAAAATTGAAGAAATAAAAAATAGAAAATAATCGAGCTAGCAAATATATTAATTATTGAATTTTCGATTTTAACTACTTTTTGTGACACTTTAAAGAGAGAATGTTTAAAGAAAGTGCTTTTAGTTGCAAAGAAGGTTCAATGATAAATTTACATTGGTGGTAAACGTACGGGATGAATAATTTTATATTTCTTTTTTATTCTCTTTCTGTAGATTTCAAATCTCAGATACAGATTTATTAATGTTTTGAAATTACAAGAATCAAATTAACTACTCGGTTTAACTTAACGTTTCATTGTGTTTGTACGTTTCTAGTTCTATTTTAGATTATCTAGTGTACAAGATCACCGTTGAGAGTTATTTATTTTATCTGCATGAACTAGTTTAACAGTAATATTATGTCGATTGAAACTATTATAGGTAAACAATACAAAAAAAAAACTAGAGATAATATTTTTTAAAAAATTAACTAGAGGCGTAGATCCAAACTCACGTGGTCCGTTACATTCGTTTTGGACTCGTAAAATAAATCACGCCTGCTATTACCACCATACGTCGGTCTAGTCTGGTAAGATGTATGATCATGATCACAACTTTTTGATGAGTTATTATACCTACGCAACAACCCTAATCTTGCATCACTGATGCGAGCAGCTTCAAGGCTAACATGATCCTCAAAGAACCTAGAAGCATCAAAGTGGTATTTGTTGCGGTGGAAAAAAGCGGCTGCGTTTGAATGGAGGTGGAAGCGTTTGGTTTGTTGACGTTCTCTCTTGTGAGCGTTCTGATGGCCGCCTAGGGCTTGTGAAGTAGGAAACTTTCGGTAGCAGTAGTTGCACTTGAATCTCTTGTCTTTGGTATTGCTAGTGGTATTGACTTCGTTGATGCTTTCACTGGACTCAGATTCTTCATGAGAAGTTCCAAACTCGAAGCCGAAAAGGCGAATCGGTCTAACCTTGGGGGAGAAAGACTCAACGTTCATGAAGTCATGAGTCTTCATTTTGATATGGCAAGAGTAGTGAGTTTGAAGGCTAAGAAGAGAGAAGAGAGAAGAGAGAAGAGAGAAGAGAGAAAGTTTTATTTTATTTTTTGGGTACTTGTCTAAGTGCCCACTCTGGCTTTGCATGTTAAATTGGCACCTTGCAAGTACGTTCTTCTCTGTGTTCCTCCATTCAATTCCCGATGGAGTATGCACCTATAAATGACATTTAATTATAACATACGAATACGCCCACGTTTTTATTTTGTTTAGTATTCATACTTTTTTTTTACTAATTTAAGTCTTTTATGTGTTGGTATTAGTTGGCCAGTAAATTTAAACTAAACTACACGACGAGTGTAATATGTAATTTAGTAATTTGTATCATTGCTTTGTTGGAGAAATTGCTTGAATTACACTAAGTTGTATACTACTTTTCGAAAATATATTTAATCAAAAATATTCTAATATTTGGATTTTTGATCTAGTGATTATTATTTCGAATCTATTATATTAAAACAGAAGTACAAAATTAAATTAACCCTTAATTTTTCACTATATTTACATTGTCATGCCACTAAAGTATTAAATGAAGTTATATTTAAGTATGATTGTCTTTTCCTAATTTAAATAACAGATTTAAGCATTTAATGTTTTTCCTAATTTAAATAATAGATTTCTTTGATAAAATCTTATCCAAAATATATTTCCTAATATATTTCGTATTAACATATTAAATATTTTTAATATTTATTAGTAATAAATAATAAAATAAAAAATCACACATCATAATCAATTTATATAAAATATAAATAAAATATATTTTTCATATATTATTAGCATAATGCTTCCTATATAAGTCAAATTTGTTATAAATATAAGATTTGT
The DNA here is from genome assembly GCF_000801105.2 of Raphanus sativus. Classification (NCBI taxonomy): domain Eukaryota; kingdom Viridiplantae; phylum Streptophyta; class Magnoliopsida; order Brassicales; family Brassicaceae; genus Raphanus; species Raphanus sativus. Next base: position 25,944,583 of record NC_079512.1, on the reverse strand, counting down.
TTATATGATACACTAGGATATAATAGACGACTAAATCACAAAATATAATTCTTTTAAAGTAATAAATAAAATCGTTATGTTTTAAAATGTTATATTAACAATTATGTAATACATTTTAATTTACAAATATATATAGTATACGATTAGTACAGAAAAAAAAATTAAACTGAAAGAAAATATTTATACGGTCACGGGTCAAACTTTAGAAATAAACAAAAACAGCGCAACATTATTTTTCTTTAACAAATTTATTTTAATAGAAATTATAGCTCCAAATATGGTTATATATTTTATGTATTTTTAATTTTATTGTCTTTTGTATTTGAGGGATGCTAAGATTTTTGAATTGGAAAAAATTATGACCACCTCTATATTATTTTAATTAGGAAATTTAAAACTTATATCAGAATATTTTATTAAAATTTTAATTTTAGTTATAACTGCAAAGATTAATTTCCAATCTAAATTTATATTTAAATATTACAAATACATCATTTAATATTAAAAAAACATAAAATAAATATCCGCCCGGTCGAACGGGTCAAAATCTAGTTTAGTATTATAAGAGGGTGATACTGAATTTATAAACTTTTATAAATAATTCTTAAATATTTATAAATTATTTAAAAGAGTTAATTTTGTCCTTTTCATAATAAACTTAAAGTAGTTATGAAAATGTTTTTTTATTGTTTATTATTTAAAATTAGAACTAGGTGTTTTCCTGCACCATGTGCAGTAAAAGAATTTTAAAATATTTTTAATAGATAAATATAAATTATATTTAACTTTTATTAATATTATAAGTTTTCTTTTCTTATCAATATTTAATATAAATTTGATTTAACTGAACATTAAAATTAAGATAAAAATAATTTTGTTTATTTTGAATTATATTTAAGAATGTGCATGTATATATTTTAAATTATAATCTGAGGTAGATTTTTCTATCTATTTATTTTAATTAAATATATTAAATAAATATGTAAAATTGCATAATTGTAAAAAATTAAAATTAAACAATATTTATAAAATGTATAGATATATATAAGAAACTAATAATTTTACGATTTAATTTGATTTTATGATTTAATTTTTATAATTTTCTAAAAATATGTATATATTTTTTAAATATGTTTAATTTAAATGATATTTCGAAATTTGAAATGCCATAATTGAATATAATCGAAATTCGAAAGTTTATCAAAAATATAGATTAACATTAAATATAATTGTCCATGTCATATTAATCTATAAGACATGTCATCAATTTTAGTAGTCATGTTCAATTATTAATCTAGGTGTTTTCCTGATGTAATAGGTGTATTATAGTGATGAATTTTTAAAAGTTAAATTTTATATTTTAAAATGTAATTTATTAATATTATATATTTTTATTTTTGACCAATAATTAATATAAATATCATTAATTAAGCATAAAATTAAGAGAAATTTTTTATTTATTTTAAATTATATTTAAGAATGATATATATAAAGTTAAAATCGTAGATTAAAAAAATATTTATTTCATTTGGTTAAATGTATTAAATTAACTTGTACAAAATTACTAAAAATCATATAAAATTGTATAGTTATCAAAAATTAAAACTAAATAATAATTACATAATTTGTAGATACCTAAAAGAAACTAATGATATTACGATTTAATTTTTTTTAAATTCCGAAAATTTAGAAAAATTTAGATAATAAAATTTTATAATTATAAAAATAAATTATATAATATTTCGAAATTCAAAATATCATATTTGAATATATTTATTTTAGTGATTATTTATGACTTATTATCATATTCCACAAAGTTTACCAAAAATATAAATCAATATTAAATATAATATATGAGTTATTGCCATATTCTAAAAATATTTCCAAAAAAATATATCAGCATTAAATGTAATTGTCCATATCATATTTAACCATATGACATGTCATCAATCTTAATAGCCACATCATAATTATTTTTGTGAAAACGATTGTAGAGAAAACATGTGACAAGTCACTTCTCAAATATAGACTAGAGGATTCTTAACTTGCTGTCGAGCTATTACCACATCCAATGTATTAAAATCCAGTAAAACACATGTTATTGACAAAACAATAAACTTATAATATTTAAAAAGTACAATACAATGTAACACATTTATACAGAGAGATATTAGATGATTAAGTTATTGTATTCTTATATAGTTGTTATGAAATATTAGTTGAAATATTCTACAATATTTCCCAGAACCACATGCATTCAGAATTCAATTAGCTGAAATGCAGTTCCAAGTTGTTTTTCTTAAAACAACAGAAGAAACTTTTATTATGTACTTTGGTCAATTTTCTTAAGAGAAAATACTATTTGTATACTGTTATTTGTTTCCATTGTAATGATATTAGTGGCTAATAAAATTGGAATTTATGTTAGTTATACCTGTTAATCTACCGTCACTAATCTGATATGTCATGTCAAAGTTTTTATGAAGAGCTTTTCTTTTATGATCATTTTAGAACCGCCATGAACTAGCATATATATAGTACAAATTTATAGGTGGATCCCTCGAAATTAATATAGTTAGATGGTAATTGTGATATGTCACATCTTAGTTTCCTCATCTGCACGATTCTTCTTGACCTTTTGTTCTTGCGGTCTAAGGAGTGCGACTGTGTAAAAGTTTCCAAAGTGACATATTGACGATGGATTTGTTAATTAGTTTGGGAGTTGTACCTTACAAGGCATACTAATTGAGTATAAGCAAGTATGGAGGAGAACTATCTATGGTGGGAGTACTTTTTCCCTGTCTCGATATTTATTTATGTGTTTCTGATTCAACAAGATTTATTTACTTCTGCTCCATTTTGCAAAGTGTCTCATAAAGTCTTGTGATGCATCATACATAAGCAAGGAACTACGTTGATGGATTGTAATAGTACCTTTCAAGACCAGTTTTATAAATGTTCAAGAAACACAATAGGCTCCGACTCAACAGTTAATTCTTATGATGACTAATCTAATCACAGCCTAAAATGTTATTTATACGGCCTAAATTTTTAAAAAGTATATAATAATATACTAAATGTATATAGTAGTACTAGTATAATAAATATTATGATTTATAAATAATAAAATTTATATTATTTTATTTTTCATAAGATTTTATATATAATATATTAATTATGATAATCTGCAATATATGTATATATTTATATTTAATATTGGATGATTATGTTATTACAAACCGAGAAATGTTACAGACGATTTTACAACCGACAGTTCTACTTGTTCTATGAAGATTTTCGTCTCGCTGCATCACTTGAGTTGTCATATGGATCAACGTTTGACCGGTACTTTTTGCGCTATGCTTCAGATATTTTGTAAGTTTTTTTCTTTAATTCGCATAATTTCGTTTTTTCTGTGGCTCGAAACTCAGATCTTCCGGTGTAGAAGCATTAATGAATCATTAATTTTGCAATCTATATATAATTAATGAGTTTGACAGATTTTTTTAATTTTATTTATGAATCAGTTTATAAAGATAGAAAAAGGCAAAGTCGGTCAACTCATGATTTTCCTGAAACACCCTCGGGATCACAAAGACGGTAGGGGTAGCTTAGGCAACTTTATATACCTATACACCTCTATAAGGTTCCCTAATTTCAAAACGCAAGTCCGTCGCCTCTCACAGCTCCACCAACCCTCTTTTGGGAGAACGCAATCAAATCTCCTTTTGGTAAGCACCTCTCCAATCCAATCCAATTCTCTAATCTTTTGTATAAGAAAGCTTCACCTTTTTTTTAATCTTTCGAATGATGCTACCAAACCCTAGTTTCCGTGTCGGAACCAAAACATTGGATCTGATCCCTATATCAAGAGGAGAATGAGCGATGAAGAATTGCGAGGTAGTACTGATCCAGTGGACCTTACCAATCATCCTTCAGGGATAGTTCCCACTCTTCAAAACATCGTCTCGACGGTTAACTTGGACTGCAAGCTAGACCTAAAAGAGATAGCTTTAAAAGCACGGAACGCTGAATACAACCCTAAACGTTTCGCGGCGGTGATCATGAGGATAAGAGAACCAAAAACAACAGCGTTAATCTTCGCCTCGGGGAGAATGGTGTGCACCGGAGCCAAAACCGAGTGCTTCTCCAAGTTGGCTGCGAGGAAGTACGCTCGTATAGTTCAGAAACTTGGATTCGACGCAAGGTTCAAAGACTTCAAGATCCAGAACATTGTAGCCTCTTGTGACTTGAAGTTCCCTATAAGGCTTGAGCTTCTCGCCGCCTCTAATCACTCAGATTTCTTGAGCTACGAGCCGGAGATGTTTCCGGGACTCATATACAGGATGAGGGAACCAAAGATTGTGCTACTGATCTTTGTGTCTGGGAAGATTGTTATCACTGGTGCCAAGAAGAGAGAGGATACCTACAAAGCCTTTGAGAATATATACCCTGTCCTCACACAGTTCAAGAAGATATGCATCAATAGCCGAGTATATAACCAAGTATGAGAAACCTCATATGGTGTAGGAGTATGTTTTTGGGGGTACCTATGTGTTTTGGATTAAACAAGATTATTTTTATCGATTTTGCAAGAAAAGAGATGATTTCAGTCTCTTGTACTATCAAACCCCATATAAACGGTAACACTTAATTAGTAGGCATACGGGTTCCCGAGTTATTCGATTTTCAGTTAATTCAGTATAAATTTATCGAATTAATCCGGAATATAATTTGGTTCGGTATTTCAGTTAGTTTGGTTTTTTCAAAATCTGACAATATTTTTTGATATCAGTTAAAATTTTGATTAGTTTTGTTAAGACTTCAACTAAATTCTGGTTAATTCAGTTAATTTGGTTAGTTTAATTTGAGATTTGGAATAAATCTGTTATAATTTTTCAAAGCAAACCAAAGTAAACCCAAAACCAGATTTATTTTAAACCTATCGAATCGAACCAAACCAAACTAACCAAAAATTTCAGTTCGCTCTGGCTAGTTCGGACAAAATGCCAGACCTAATACGTAGCTAGCCGTATGCATTATTTATCTTGTTGTGATATGATCATGAGTAGCTGGTAACCTGAGAGAAAGAAGCGAAGATGCTGTGCTGGTACAACAGCTTAAGGGAAAGACTCCATTTCATTAGTCTTTGAAGTTAGCAACTTCAGATGACTATAAATAAGAGTCTCGACAATTTAGAAGTTCCTTATGCATTTTGTAATATTCTAAATTAGGGTTTACGAAATGGAGTTCATCGATCAGTGATCTGGTGATTGCTGAGCTTCGATTGTCACCAGATAATCGATAGGAAGTTGTATTGGATTCTGGTGAATCAGTACTTGTTGTGAATAAAATCGTTGATTACATATTCGGTTCATAACATGATGATTCCTCTTATTACACATGAAAATGAAAAGTAAAGATGCAGAGAAAGGAAAGAGTTAATCAGTCCCTAGACTGGCAGCGTAAGCAGTTGCAGCAGAAGCCAAAGCCTTGAGAGAGTAGTGTTTGCCGAGCCTCATATCCCATGCTTGCATCTATATAACATATCCGAAGCTCTTCCCCTGCAAATATACATATGCATTGTATTGTTACCCATTGAAATGGAATAACCAACAAGATTGAGATACATGCTAACTGGAAATCTCAGTTTTTGAGGAATGAAAAGACCAAACCTTCTTCGACATCGCGGAGAGTCATCAACCTTGCATCTGCGTTCTGCAACCAGAATATGTGTGCGTTGGGGTCTGTGCACATTCAATCTAGTCATCACTTACTTTTCTTATGATGCCTCGAGAGTCTTTACAAGAAATAAAGTAAAGATTTGAGATGAAATACCACAGTCATGATTGTAGAAGGAAGGTAGCATATAAACGGCATGGCCAACTGAACCTTCACCTTCAACAGAAGCTGCAGCCAGTGAAAGAAGGTCTTCACCACATGAGCCTCCAACCAGATCAATTCGAAATGCATTGATACGGATCCGGGCGAGAATACCCGTATACCATTGTTTAGTTAAAACTTCCAGATGTTAAGGGGATGTATAAATAGCAGAGAGGAGATGAAAGCCAGAACAGTGGAAAATATATTGGAATTGATGTAATAATATTTAGCTCTAAGGATACAAGCAACATCATCTTCCGTGAAATTTGCCTTCCTGAATGCATTCCATAGCAAGCCATAACCGTCCTCTATCTAAAACAATAACAAGCCAGTTACTATCACTTCATGGGGCCAATGGATTCAAATTAAGTTTTAAAGTAATTACTCATGGCTGTGATGAATACTACAGAGACAAAGGTGAGCTTCAGATAGTGTAATGTGTAGATAATCAATGGGAATGTAATCCAATTGCACAAGTCACTATGTATCAGCCCCTTGTCTCTTGACTCTAAAGTTTTGAAAATCTATAATTAGTATTTTTTTTTCGTCCTGAATAACTCACTTTTGAAAGCATCGCGGAAGATAATGTAGCTGGTTGAAGTATGTCAAGACAGTCTGCGGACAGGGCACCTGAAATTACCATACAACTCAACCTCTTGACCATAAGCGGGTACTTGAAGTTGTGCGTCCTGACAAACAGATAACAGAGAGTAGTCATCATTAGTGCCAAATAGAGGCATCTTATTAGTCTACATGCTCAGATATGTAAAGAAGGACAATGTTGAGTACACCATACCTACAATAATCAACAAAACTTGACCAATCTCCTCTAGTTTCAACATCATAAAACCCCTGTAAATCATGAAAAAAAAAAAAAATATATATATATATAAATCATCAAAAGTACACAGGTAGGGTGATAATTAATCTCTAGCACAAAAAAAAGATAAAAAATGTTTTTATTTCTCATTGAAGCATTTCGTCGAACACTTTGCAGACATTAGGGGGACAACACAAGACACAACCGGTTTTTAGAATCACACAGCACTAAAGACATATTCATAAGGGAAACTAAAGATAGGACCTTTGCGTTGTCTTGGCACTCTTGGCTGCAATACGAGACTCCACGATCTTCAAACTTAGCAGAGCCCACGAGTTTCTTGAGGCAAAGATAGCAGACTGAGTCGAGGGAGAGGAGGGAAGGGCAAGCTAAGACAGGCTTCGCCGTGTGTATAAGATCTCCGGAATTAATTCTACGAGTTGCGAAAACAGCCCGACCCGCTGACTCGGTGAGTCCGACCCGGATCGGTGGCGGACCGGTCTGGCAAGCGGCACCATCTTGACTCGAGGTAGCAGTGGAAGAGAAAAGCAAAGGCTTGTTCAGATGAGGTAGAGGCTTAAGGCGGGAGAGGTAACGGTTGTAACGACCTAAAGCAAACCGTGACATTTTATGTTTCTTCACAATCTTTGTTCTGTCATTTTCACAGGTAATGGCTTAAGTAGCCCTGTGGGTTCAGGTAGTTCGGTTCGCACAGTTCGGAATTTAGGTAGTTTGGTTCGAATTAAACCGGAGAAAATTTTGGTTCGATCTAATTTAGTTTTTCTTTCAAGAAAATTTTAGGTTAATACAGTTTCAGTTTGGTTACGAATTCGGTTTAATTGTTCAAAATTTTAGTTAATTCGATTCAAAATTTTGGTTAATGTTGAATTTGAAACTTTTATTTACGAAACTGAATTAACTGAACTGAATTTTTTTAAACATGTTGAATTGAACCGAACAGAACATAATTTTTTTGGTTTGGTCTTAAACCACATGCCTAGCTTAAGGATGTAGGAAAATACTAGAATTATAGTTTTTCTAAAAGGCCCCAAATAGTTTTGATCATGACAAAGAAACCCCTTGTACAATCTTCTATTTTAATTATTGACTTCTATGATTTTGGGTTTCTTTTGGTCTTGGTCATGAACATGAGTATAAGAAGATCATACACCTAAAAACCCAGTTGTCCCAAGGCCCAAAGTGAAGAGAAAAACTTTCACGTAATAGCCCAAGAGAGAATACAGATAACTACAGTAATGCCCCCGTAGTTACGTCCTAAGTCTTAGACGTGTTGCTCTATCATTGGTCTGTCTCGTTAGAAAGGACTCAACCTCGGAGAAAAAAAGATAAATCTGAGTACGGAGCGGTGCGAAATTACAGTAATAGCCTCTTGAAATTATCGAAAAAATAATATCGAAAAGAGTAAGAAAAGAAAGAGCAATTGTATTGTAATGTCTCTCTAGTCACACTTTGCCTCTTCCTCTTTGATTTTTTCTCTGTTCTTCGTCGTCGTCGTCGTCGTCGTCGATCCCACCCGTCAACCCTTCTCCGGCCAATGACTATGGTGACTCCGCCTCCCGTTGATGTAATCTCCGATTCATCATTTTCTCTTGTTAATTTGATGTTTCTGTATCCTCTTGAATCTAACTTGGGATTGTTTGTTCAGCTGATCGATCCCTTAGGGTTTGTTTTCTGATTTGATTTTGAAATCGTATTTGTAGTAGATGCTGCGATTTCGGTGTGTTAGATTAGTGATTGTGATCACTGTAGGGCGAGATTAGGGTTTTATTTTCTCAGAAGTTTTTTTTTAATTTGTGTGTTTTATTGTTTCGTAGCAGCAAGAGGATGAGGAGATGCTTGTTCCCCATTCAGATTTGGTCGATGGTACTGCTCAGCCTATGGAAGGTAAGGCTTTTTAGGTCATTTGCTGCTAAAATTTCACGGATCCTCGATGATATAGAGGTTATGTGGTTCTAGAGAGCTTCATTGATGTTTATATTCCATTTTCACCAACTGTTTGATGCATTTGTAGTGTCCGAAGCTGAGACTGCTGTGAGTACCGTGGAGAACCAGCCAGCTGAGGAGCCTCCCACTCTGAAATTCACGTGGACTATCCCACACTTCTCTAGGATTAACACGAGGAAGCAGTACTCCGATGTGTTTGTTGTTGGAGGTTACAAATGGTAAAAAGGGGTTTGCAGTTAATTTATTTATTGCCATTTTTTTATTGTGGATGTTGATTGGTTAACATCATTTGGATATGTTTGTGCAGGCGCATATTGATTTTCCCGAAAGGGAACAATGTTGACCATTTGTCCATGTACTTGGATGTTGCTGATGCTGCGAGTTTGCCTTACGGTTGGAGCAGATATGCTCAGTTCAGCCTCGCTGTTGTCAATCAAGTCCACACCAGATACACCATTAGAAAAGGTACCTGTGATTTGATAATGATGTATTTATAAAACCTGGGATCCTGACTGCATGCATGAGCAGAAAATTTATGATTTTCGAAAGTTTGGATGATGGGCTGGAAGAAGGGGATCACTTTGTTGATAGTTGAATATAGTAATGTTATTGCTATCTTAAGCTTTACCTGAACGCTCTGTGTAAAAAAATAAATTTCATGCTATGCGCCCTTTTTCAACTTCTCTATCAGGCTGAAATATTTTACCTGATTTCTGTCGAACTTGGTATTCTCATAATGTATAGCTGTAAGTGACCTTCGGTGATACAATACAAGTTTCACTGAAATTATAATTCCTATTTGTGGTGCAGAAACGCAACATCAATTCAATGCGAGAGAAAGCGATTGGGGATTTACGTCATTCATGCCTCTTAGCGAACTTTATGATCCTACTAGAGGATATTTGGCGAATGATACTGTTTACATTGAAGCTGAAGTCGTTGTGCGTAAGGTTCTTGATTATTGGTCTTACGACTCTAAAAAGGAGACCGGGTTTGTTGGTCTCAAGAACCAAGGTGCAACTTGTTACATGAATTCTCTTCTGCAGACACTATACCACATTCCTTACTTCAGAAAGGTTTGATATATTCTTGTTTACAATTTTTTTCAATCAGCTTATTAAGTCCTACGGGCTCTCTCAGAAATGTAAACCAATTGCATGTTGCTTGTAGGCTGTATACCACATGCCAACAACTGAGAACGATGCGCCCACAGCAAGTATACCTTTGGCTCTCCAAAGTTTGTTTTACAAGCTCCAATATAACGACACCAGTGTTGCGACAAAAGAGCTGACAAAGTCGTTTGGTTGGGACACATATGATTCTTTCATGCAACATGATGTCCAAGAACTCAATCGAGTTCTCTGCGAGAAACTTGAGGACAAAATGAAGGTAGTTCTTTTTGTTTGTTATGCGATGATTTCCTTCTCAGTTGATGCGTCTTATTTTAAGATTTTTCTTTTCTCTATAGGGAACTGTTGTGGAGGGAACAATACAACAGCTATTTGAAGGCCACCATATGAATTATATCGAGTGCATAAATGTAGATTACAAATCTACACGGAAAGAATCATTTTATGGTATAGAATTGTACAACTTCACTCTGTTGTCCTATTCTGTCACATCAACGTTTTTGTTAATTTGACATGTTCTTATCTTATGCCAGACCTTCAGCTGGATGTTAAAGGCTGCAAGGATGTTTATGCTTCTTTTGACAAATATGTTGAAGTTGAACGCCTTGAAGGAGACAACAAATATCATGCAGAAGGACATGGATTACAGGTCGGTTTTCCTCACTCTTTCCCTTCCATTTTACTTGCTGGGGATGGTCGACTCATTCACAACTGGCATATTTGGATACGTAGCAATTTTTTCCTTGTCTTGAATAATATCCCGCATATTGAAAAGGTGTCGATACTTTATAAAATGAGAGTTGTATTGAACAACCTAAACTAGGACATGTTTGAGACTTTTTTTTTAACTCTTCGAAGCCTAGTTAGTTACCGCCGAGCCTAACTCTTACTATAACAAATGTAGTCCGTACTCCTTGTCTAGTCTTATTCTAAAGGAATAGCATGTCATTTCGTTTCAGGATGCAAAAAAGGGTGTTCTTTTCATAGACTTTCCACCTGTTCTTCAGCTCCAGCTCAAAAGGTTTGAATATGACTTCATGAGGGATTCCATGGTGAAGGTTAGTATTTGATCTTGTGGCCATGAGTTGTATTTCGCGTTTGGCGGCGCCCTGATTTGAATGCTAATATAGCTTTTATTGATAGATAAATGATCGGTATGAATTTCCGCTGGAACTGGACCTTGATAGAGAGGATGGGAAGTATTTATCCCCTGATGCTGACAGGAGTGTCCGCAACCTGTATACACTTCACAGGTCTTCATTATACCTTTCAATTCACTTTTACTAGATTCGACAAGTGTGCTTGAATTCAAAAATTAAATTCCCTATAGATGGAGCGTTGATAATATCGTTGCATGACTCAGTTTTTCTTTGATTATCCTGCTTGACCTTCAAGCTCTTATTTGTCTGCAGTGTCTTAGTTCATAGTGGAGGAGTACATGGTGGGCATTATTACGCATTTATAAGGCCCACGCTGTCAGATCAATGGTATGTCTTAAGATTCATATTTCAGGCGCTAGAAAGGAGTTAAATCAGAAAAGTAATTTAGTAACTGTATGCTGCTGGTGTTCAGAAGGTCACACTTCTGAGCAATTTGTCCAAATCATGTCCAAATCCACTAGTACATTGCTTTACTTGATCCCAAAGCTGTCACCTAAAAGAGATGTAATTATTAAACAAAATTGTTTGGATAATATAGAAACTTGTGTTATACTTAGCGTTTTTTTTTGGGGGTTTTCCACGTTATAAACTTGAGAGTAGTACTTTTGTCATAAATGTTGCATAGGATTTAGTACATGAAGAAATCTGTATTATGTATATCAACTCATCAATTTGAAAAACTGGAAGTGCCTATGATGTATTAATATGCTTGCATGTGACATGATACGAAACCAGCGTCATACATCTCTTTTGATACTGGTTTCAATACTATTATAACATACTTGGTCTATGCATTTCTTTTAGACTGTTGTTTCTTCTCATGAAAAAAATTGAAGTTTCTATTCTTCAGGTATAAATTTGATGATGAACGAGTAACCAAGGAGGATTTGAAAAGGGCATTGGAGGAGCAATATGGTGGTGAAGAAGAGGTTTGCATTTTCTTGTTACATTTTCTTGTCGACCATTCTCTTGTCTTGTCTGACATATTTGTTTGTGTCATTTCAGCTACCACAGACTAATCCCGGTTTCAATAACCCTCCTTTCAAATTCACAAAGTACTCGAATGCATATATGCTTGTATATATCCGGGAAAGTGACAAAGATAAAATAATCTGCAACGTTGATGAGAAAGACATTGCTGAACACTTAAGGGTATAATATTTTTAGGCATTTTCCCAGTGATGTGCATCTTGGTTCAACCTGATCGGTTCGTTACATTTTAACAGGTGAGGCTGAAGAAGGAACAAGAAGAAAAGGAAGACAAAAGAAAATACAAGGCACAAGCTCACCTCTTTACGATAATTAAGGTTTGTTATTTCTATTTGATTGGGTCTGTTAGAAAAGGTTAAGCTGTTAGAGTTTAATTTTGACACTGTTGTTACTAATAAAATCACATGAAAGGTTGCAAGAGATCAAGACCTTAAGGAACAAATTGGAAAGGATATATATTTTGATCTTGTTGATCATGACAAAGTTCGTAGTTTCCGGATCCAGAAACAGACACCGTTTCAACAGTTTAAGGTACTTGCCAGAATATCTTTAATTTTTTTGTTTTACAAAAGGGAAGGAATCCTTACATCTGTTGAAGAAATGGGTTATGTGAAAACAGTCTTTCGGGTAACTTGATTCTATCTTGAAGAAGAAGAAAATTGATCTGGATTTTATGAGAACTTTCACATTGCTGCTAATTAAATGGTTTATGTTCACTGTAATTTAAACATTTGCCATCTTTGACCCAAATCTTATGGTAATACAGGAGGAGGTGGCCAAAGAATTTGGTATACCTGTTCAGTGTCAGAGGTTCTGGATCTGGGCAAAGCGACAAAACCATACCTATCGTCCCAATCGCCCACTTACACCTCAGGAGGAATTACAACCGGTACTGTTATCCTTCTCGTTGCTATTTATACATGTAGTTTTCCTCTCTCTCTTTTTGCTGGACATTTGAATTTATAGTCAAGTAATACCTCCTACTATTATAGAATCTGATATTCTGCTAGCTTTGTATTTCTATGTTATAATCTTTACATCTAATTAACTGACTTTTCGGTTTTAACTGTCTCTGCTCCAGTTGTTTGGAACCTGTTTTCTATTAAGTTTCTCTGTTTACTTTGAAATGAAATTATCCTGTTGTCCGCTAGAAACTTTATTTTACTACTTATGATTATGTCAGAGTCTCTTGCTAATAACTCCTTGTGCAACATGTATGAATGTTTTTAATTTGGAAAATGAGTTTTGTAGGTTGGACAAATTAGAGAGGCATCTAACAAGGCAAACACTGCCGAACTTAAGCTGTTTTTGGAAGTAGAGCTTCTGGTAAGAACTGTTTGCAAATTATTATTGTTGAAGCCTTTAACGTTGGAAAAAAACAGAAGCTAATTGATCAACATGAAATATGAGCTAATTCTTTTACTTATTCTTCAATAAATTAGGATGAACGTCCTATTCCTCCGCCGGAAAAATCAAAAGAAGATATTCTTCTTTTCTTTAAGCTTTATGACCCCGAGAAGCCAGAGTTAAGGTAATATGTTTTCCACATTTTCTTTCGCCCCGCTCTAACTTCTATGTTAAATGGTCTACTGTGACTTTAGTAACGATTATATATACTACAAAAATGAGGCCTTTCTTACCTTTTTACATTGTGATCGGAATGGTTTGAGCCCATTCGCCTTCTTAGGTCTTTGTTTTTTTTCTACTGCACCTAATATTTTTTTTTGCAATATTTTTTTTCTTGTGCTACCAGGTATGTTGGCAGACTGATGGTGAAAAGTTCCAGTAAGCCTATGGATATAACTGGAAAACTGAATGAAATGGCTGGCTTTGCTCCTGATGAAGAAATAGAACTTTTTGAGGTTTGCTGCTTCCGGTGCCTCCTGATTATATGGTTATTTATTCTGTTATTTAACTAACGCCTTATTTGCAGGAAATCAAGTTTGAGCCTGGTGTTATGTGCGAACACCTGGATAAGAAAAATTCATTCAGATTGTGTCAAGTAAGGTTTCACTGGTATCTACAGAAAATTTTCAGTCTCGTGTCTCTTTTGTGACTTGGGTTTCTTGCCTTCAGATCGAAGATGGAGATATCATTTGCTTTCAGAAACCTGTTGTTAACAAGGAGATTGAATGCCGCTACCCAGCTGTGCCTTCGTTTCTTGAATATGTCCAGAATCGACAGGTATTAATTCACTAAGCACTGGTTCCTAAAGTCTCGCTTTCAAATGATAAGCTTTCTTTCTAGTGGTAACACTTAATGATTTAGGTGATCTCATGCATCAGCTCCAAAAATCACTTGTCATATTATATGTGAACCAGAAGTTTCTAACATTTTAATCAAATCAGAGCAGAATGTATGCTGATATCCCACTAATTCTTTCTACTGTTTTGGCATAATAGTATTCCTTATTTTGAGCATTCGTGTCTATATAGCAACTCCTATGAATGTTCAGTAGAGTTCAATTGTTTGTAGCTGGGGATAAACTTTTACGGTTTGTGATTTTGTAGCTGGTCCGATTTCGTGCTCTGGAAAAACCTAAAGAAGATGAATTCGTTCTGGAGTTGTAAGTACATCTGTGGACGAATTTGTTTCAGCTGATTTTGATGAGGAAATCATAATTTTTATTTTATTTCTTAGGTCAAAGTTGCACAGTTATGACGATGTGGTGGAAAGAGTGGCTCAGAAGCTTGGTCTTGACGATCCATCCAAACTTAGGCTTACATCTCACAATTGCTATTCCCAGCAACCCAAGCCTCAGCCTATAAAATACCGTGGAGTAGAGCGTTTGTCAGACATGTTAGTCCACTACAATCAGGTAATGGACGTGAAGTTTAGTGAACTTTATTATTTCTTCTTACTAAAGAATGCATTTTGCTTATTAATTGTTCTTTCTATGTCTTTCAGACGTCGGATATTTTGTATTATGAAGTTCTTGACATTCCTCTTCCAGAATTGCAAGGTCTTAAAACCTTAAAAGTCGCTTTCCATCATTCCACGAAGGAAGAAGTATGTATAGCCTTTTTTTGTGATTCATAGTCTTTTTTCCTTTGCATATTGGATTCATTTTCAAGCCTTTTAACCATCACTGTACAGGTGGTAATCCACAATATCAGACTACCTAAACAAAGCACAGTCGGAGATGTTATCAATGAATTAAAAACAAAGGTAAATGGCTGGATGGTTTACTTTCTGGAGTGGCTGGTGTATTCTTCTTTTTGTTTGATCTCTGTATTGTCTATATCTTTGCGAGAACTACTTTAAAATGACAATCCGATGAAATTGAAGGCATCCGGATTATAGGGTGCATCTATTGCTGACCTCCATATTTTTTGCTGAGGAAAATTTACAGGCTTTCGATTACATTTATTACAAATTCGATGTTATGCAAGTTAATCTAAGGTTATGCCTGATACAGGTGGAGCTCTCGCATCCAGATGCAGATTTGAGAATACTTGAGGTGTTCTACCACAAGATCTACAAGGTAACAAAGAGGCTTCTTATTTTTTACATTGTAGTCGATTATTTGACGATCCTAAGTCCGAGTATTTCTCCTCATGAAATTTTTGCAACCCTATAATTTACAACAAAGACTAATTCTAGATGCTGGTGGTATGTTTTGCAGATTTTTCCATTAACGGAAAGAATTGAGAATATAAACGACCAATACTGGACTTTGCGAGCTGAAGAGGTATGCTACCTTTTCTATTTACCTGCATTTCCTTCAAAGATTTTTGGTATTTTCGAAGTCTTAGTAGTCTTGCTGTTCATTACTTATTTCTGATTTTCTTACTTTGCTTGTAGCTTTTGTTTCCCTGTGATCTCAGTTATAAAACTAAAGAGATTGTATAGTTATTTAGTGGATATGTTACTAAATCGCAGATTCCGGAAGAAGAGAAAAACATTGGTCCAAATGATCGCTTAATTCTTGTGTACCACTTTGCTAAGGAGACTGGACAGAATCAGGTGATAGTCAGCTATCAAGTTTTTGGTATCTAACTGTTTTACTAGTTGTAGCAAAGTGTCTTATCGGTATCATGTTTGTTCTTCAGCAAGTGCAAAACTTTGGGGAGCCCTTTTTCTTGGTAATCCATGAAGGTGAAACTCTTGAAGAAATTAAGAACCGTATCCAAAAGAAGCTTCATGTATCAGATGAGGACTTTGCCAAGGTATGTACAGGACTGAGTAATGATCAAAGCTATATATGAATAGAATTCTGTAATTTTGGTGGAACTGGTACAATTCTAACCTTTTCATTCTATTATGTAGTGGAAGTTTGCCTTCATGTCAATGGGACGTCCGGAGTATTTGCAGGACTCAGATGTTGTTTACAATCGCTTTCAGGTGTTTACTTCATCTCCTCTAGTTTTCTTGAAAAAATGGTGCTAATATCGGAGATCTAACTTTTTGTTTTTTTTTACCTTGAAAATGGGGTAAACAAACAGAGAAGAGATGTGTATGGTGCTTTTGAGCAGTATCTCGGTTTGGAGCACACTGATACTTCTCCTAAGAGGGCTTATACTGCAAACCAGGTGACATTTTTTTGATAAGTAGATTATTTTGCCTAACAAGGTGTAACCAAAGTCGTCCCTCTTTTGTTAATTTTTGTTTGCATTGTCCTTGTAGAACCGACACGCTTATGAGAAGCCGGTGAAGATATACAATTAGCCGAGAAAAGAAAAAGGCAAATGTCATCAAGACATTATTGTGGCAGCAACGTTGGAGCAAAGGGATCGAATAAGAGGAGGAAAGACCAAGTGTGAGGTGTGATGACGACCGACCGTAGGATGTTGTAGGAGAATTTGGTCTTGAACAGGGTTTTGGGTTTGCGCATTGATGGTGTGTTTTTTTTTATATCTTTCTTTCGTGCTTCATTACATTTTGTGTTGATGTATATGGAATGTGCGAAGACTATTTGCACATCATGCAATTTTTATTTTCGAAAAAAAAATTAATATGGAAGCCCGTCACTTGGATTCGGGAGTTTATAGAATAGCGCGAAACGTGTGTAACTTTTTTATAGAGATTTGGGGTTTAAGAAGATTTTCTTGACTGGCGGTTATAATAGTGTGTTGCATTTCCAGTAATTATTAGAGAAAAGCTGTTAGGATATGAAGCTTTTTCCAAAAGATCAACCTCTCAAGTTTTATGCAACCTCAGTAGGATACTACCCTTAAATCTACCGCAGTAATCTAAAAGATAGAGAGATAATAGTAAAGTTGGTTAAATTTACAAATTTAGTAAAATTAGGTTCTGGCAAGAAGCAACTAATAAGAATATGTATCTACACTCTTTTGAAAATCCAGGTAAACTGACCTGTACTTTCCCGCAGGTAAGAAAAAGACACCTCAGCAAACAAAAATCTAAGCCGTTGATCTTAAAAACTCATCCACACCGTTCTCACCACTCGAACATACTAAAAATAACCTTAGTCTGTCACTGTCACGAGGAGGGGGTCCATGGAAGAAACAAAAGACGATGGATTCATAATCAGATTTTAAAATTTGAAAAGATAAAAAAAATAACAAAAAACCTTTTGAGGGTTTCAATTATAAGAGGGAAAAACGAAGACCAATTGTCTCGTCTTTCTCCTTCGTTTCAACGATTTTGTTGTTGTTGTTTTACCTCTCCCGATTACAAACACTCTTTATTCTCTCTATTTATTTTGCTTTTTCTCTTTTTGCTTTCTCCCATAAAGGCGAGAAGGAAAGATAGATAAAATTGTTGAATTCATACAGAAGAGAATTGATTAGCTTGTCTCTGCTTTCTACTTGCTTTGGATAAAGCTCCTTCTCCTGGAAAATCTCGACGTTGTGGTCGAAGGTAAGTCTTTCGATTTGCGATTCACTTCTATTTTTTTTTCTCTGGAGATAGCTCTCGCTCGATCGCTTTGATAATTGAACAATGTTTGAGCTGAGTTGATTGTTTACAAGAGAGCTAAAAATCACGAGAGAAACTCTGTGCTCCTTTCGCAGGATTCGCTTCGCATCACCTGGTGAACGAACGAACGAACGAACGAACGAACGAACTCTTTACTATGTCTGTTGTGTGAATTGTGAATTTAAAAAAAAAAAAAAACTGTTAAAACAAACTCTTATGGATACGCTCACATGCTGCGACTGTGGACGCGATTGCTCCTCTCATATCCCCTCTTCCTCCAACGCCAAAGTCCAAATCGAGAACGAATGCCAGCTCCTACGCGAAACCGTCGCCGCTCAGCAAGACTCGATCCAGGACCTATACGCGGAGCTCGACGAAGAGCGTAACGCCGCCTCCACCGCCGCGAACGAGGCCATGTCCATGATCCTGAGGCTGCAGAGGGAGAAGGCCGAGGTCGAGATGGAGCTGAGGCAGTTCAAGCGATTCTCCGAGGAGAGGATGGAGCACGACCGGCAAGAGCTGCTGGCTCTCGAGGATCTGGTGTATAGAAGGGAGCAGACGATCCAGGCCTTGAGTTTCGAGGCTCAGGGTTATAGGCATAGGATGATGAGTTATGGTGTTAGCGAAGATGAGGTTTATGATGACGTGGACAAGAGGGACACGTGTGATGATGAGTATTATTATGAGGAGTATCCTCCTCTTAAGTGTAGTTTGAATGAGAATCCTGAGGAGGTTGATGTTGATGTTGAGAAGTATGCGTTGACTGATGATTCGCCTTTGAAGAGTTTGGAGCTAAGGATAAGTCAGATGGAGAAGGTTCCTAGCTTTGGAGAGAAGGTGGTGGTGGTTGGTAATGGTCAGAGTCCTAGGCGTCAGAGACATTTTAGGAAGGTTTCCACTTGTAGTTCAAGTTCGCTTTTGGGAACTAATAGGAACCAAATGCCTGGTTTTTCTTCTCTTGTTGATGATGATGATGATATGAATGATAGAGTCTATACCATTGACTCTGTTCATCAGGGTGTATCTCACAGTGGTGTTGTTGCTGAGGAGAAGGTTAGGGATGATACAGCTGTTGATGGCTGTGGAGGAGAGTTGAATCAGCCGGATCCTGATATAGTGAAACTCTATGCGAGGATGCAAGCGTTAGAGGCTGACAGGGAGTCGATGAGGCAGGCGATTGTGTCGATGAGGACTGAGAAAGCTCAGATGGTTCTCTTGAAAGAAATTGCGCAGCATCTGTCCAAGGATGTTATTCCAGAGCGGAGGTTACCTCTGCGGAAAGCATCTATTGTTGGAGTATTCAGTTTCCTATCTGTCTTTAAGGTGAATTCTTTTTTTTGTTATATCATCAGTCAATGGGTTGTGATCTTTAATAAGAACATAAAAACACACTAACTCTGATGATTCCTATGCAGTGGATCACATCTTTTGTTTTCTGGAGAAAGAAGGCTCGTCGAAGCAAGTAAGCAAACTTTGCATAGTGAATGGGACCTGAGTTTTGAGTTTGTAGTAGCACTTGTGCAGACCTGAATCTAAAGACTTATCATCCTTGTGTTTAAAATGGTAAATGTAGGTACATGAACGGGGTGCAAGGGAACAACATGGGTTTGGAAATGCTTCTAGAAAATACGCCTCGGATACGGCAATGGAGATGTCTTTCAAGCACGCAAGTGTGACATAGATCATGTTCTCCAACTAGGTGAATGTGAAGCCATTAATGTGTATACTGGGAGCCTGTAAATGTTTTACTCATGTGCAGTTTTTTTTCCTATTATTCTTTCGTTCTTTTATGTTTGCCGTATTTCATTTATTGGTGGGGTTGGAATGCATAAAATTAATGTCTTGAATGGGGTTTGATTTGTTTGTGTAATGAGATCGGTGGTGCGGATTCTGTAAGCAGCTGTGTATAATATTTCCACCATTCTTTGTTTGGATTCTCTCTGGTTATAGTGAGTGTTGTATATTGATCGTCAAAGTTCTCAATCCTTACTGAAGCTATCATCAATCAAAGGGTCACCTATGCAATGGGTGAATACCTAACTAAATAATTTTATAAATGTTATAATCTGTAAATGTCAAATATAGGAGAAAAGGTCTCAGAAAAGGTATAGACATAGTATATTTTAATCTTAAACAATTCTCTTATTAGTATACGGATAAAAGGTTTAGCAATTAGGGTACTAACTCTTCATATAGAAACGAGAAGAGGGACGGTGCCGTCCTTTAGGAGAAGAAGCCACGTGACAAAGAGGCTCTTTTCTGTTGGTCCCATCACCAAATGCGAAGCTGATTAAAATTTTACATTCTCATTTTAGTACGTTGGCCAGCACTAAACAATTCTCACCGCGCCATTAAACCATCAGTAATATGTATTCAAAGCTTCATTAGTTTTTTTTTCTCATAATTTATTTTCTCAAGTGCATTAACAAAGCCAATATCTGCATAATACCCTTCTTCTCCGAAAGATTCAAGTGGATCTACAAAACAATATAAGCTGTGAATTAACACTATTAGAACAGAAAAAAATCTCAAAAAAGAAACTATTAGAACAAATCCCTTAGCTACTTACATGTTTACTTCAGTCTGTCTCACTGGAATCACCAACCGAGTTTCGTGTTCGAAACAAAAACGTAACAAATTAGAGAAAACATCTAATGAAGATTTTGTTTTTCTGTTCTTTTAATTATATTTAGTAGCAATGACTTCTGGTGTGTGTTTATTAGTTAATTAACTAGAGCTTCATCAGCGCGTCTGCGCAGATTTTGATTTTTTAAAAAAAAAATTTTTAATGATATTTAAAATATATATGTTATTTAGATAATTTTAGGTTCCTACCAACTTATTCAGATCTGATTCCGTCCATAAATTTATAATATCTAAATGGAGTTTAATTTTAAAACAAAAAATAATATAAAAATGTTTCGTATTCGAATGTATACTCAAGCCCATGTATAATTGATTATGTAAACAAATATTTTTTTGAACCAGTTTGAATTTTTTTCACGAATGAGAAAATCTCATTTATATCTATGAAATTATTATTTTTAACATGTAAAATAAATAATTTAAATTATTATAGTAAATACAGTTAATGAAATAATTAGGAAGAGTAATATATAATAAAAAATGGATAAGTTCTATTTAATATTTTGTAATAAATACTGTCAAATTAATTAAAATAGAAATAAATGAAGTAGTTTGAATTAGTTTAAAAAAGAATGAAAATTTGTAAAAAATTCACTTAAAATTAGGTAAAATAATATTTTGTATTTATGTTTTAATAGAATAGATATAAACTATTTGAAAAAAATAGAAGATGGCTCAAAACTAACGTTTCAAGTTTCAACTACCGACAAGACAATGTGGGGGAAGGAAGAAGGCTCTATCTCTCGAAGACCATCTTTATCGGTATCCTCCGCCTCATATCTTAGCAATTAAGTGGCGATAATTAAATGAAAAATGGCTAATAATATTTGGGATGTTTCTTAATTAAGAAGTGTTCGGGGACATCCTTAGGAGGCACGTGTCAAGTTGCGAATGGGCGATGATCATCATAGTGAAACTGCTTCGGTCACTCTGAATCGTAGACTCGTGCGATGATGATTCTTGTTCGTCTTTGAATTCATTCGAGAAACGAGCAAGTACGAGACTCCTCGCGACTTTTCTCGCCGAATCCACGCGAATTTCGTTGGAAACAAATTTCGAGTTCGTATTCGTCACCTGAAATCTGGTCTTCCGACGAAAAATCCGCCGCTTCGCGAATCTATTGCGGAGGAGAATCAGGCCGTGTCGTTGGAGTAAGGACATAACAGACGGCGTGAGACGTTAGTGTGAGATAAGAAATCGAGGTGAAAGAGGAAGATGATTGTGGAATCATTTATCAATCGTCTGTGAGAAATCGAAGGTGGAAGAGGAAGACGTTCATATGTGTCCTACCAATAATCAACAGATTAAGAAAAGTCCTTCGCTTTGTTCCTTAAACCAAAAATAATATTAAAAATGTTAAGGACTCAAAACCGATAAAGATGGTCTAAGAGCATCATTATCGCAAGGACCAAAAATCAAGTCCTTAGGTGTTTTTTACTAATATAATGGTGTTAAGAGACAAAGTTTAGAGACACATCAAAATGAGTACATTATTGCTAAGACTTTAGCTTCTTCATTCTTCACTTATTCTTCTCCTTTTTTCTACTCGGTGGATTCGTTCACATCCACGAATCAAAAGGAAGAAAATATCGAGATTCCAGATTCTGATTCTGAATTATAGGTTTCTCGATGGAGCTATATTCATCTTCTTCTTCTTCGCCGGAGAGTTGTAGCGTGAAGGTGGCGGTTAACGTTCGTCCTTTGATCGGAGACGCCACAGGTGAGACGTTAAGTCAGGAATGTAGGGAATGCATTTCGTTTTTCCGGTAACGCCACAGGTGAGAGTTTTTTTCTTCCATCGTCAAATTCGAGATTTAATTTTAAAAATCAGTTTCGTTTCGGTGATGTAAACGCGTCGTCGTCGTTGTTCCCTGGATAGATCCACGCCGTCGAGAGAGAGTGTAGAGAGGAGAAGAGAGGTTTGTGAAACGAGACAAAGGTACTTGTCTTACTTGCTTCTCTCCAATCGCATTCTGCCACCTATGCCCAAGGACCAGCCCAAAAATCTCTTAACAAGGGATTTTCGCAACCCACTTCTTAGGTAATTAAACCTTTTTACTTTTTTTAATCTCAAAAATGCTTAGGACTTGGTCCAAGGACCACGATAAGGATGCTCTAAGTCTTCTTGACTCATCTTCGCACTTGTCTCGCCACATGTATGCATCCTCGTTTATTTCTTGTGGCTGTTCGTCCCCACGTAGACATGTATCATGATCAACCTATCTATTATTTCATTTGTCATTTATATTGTTTGTTTTCTAATATCTACGTTTTTGGAAACTTAACAGGACTCTATTATAGCATGTAAATGCGAAATCAAACGCAAAGAAAACCCGAAACTTTTGAGCCATACAGGATCCAGCGACAGAAATTAACAAAATGTATCTCTTCATGATGAGGAAGAAAACAAAACCTTCGGCCTGCTTCATTTATGGACTTTGTGATTTAGACATCGATTATTGACAAAATCACAATCTGTCCTTAACTTTCTAGCACCACTAACACATTGATTGACGCAGTACAACACACTTGCACATAACGTACCAAAATTTACATTCAATTATCTTCTAGACCTCATATGCATTTATTTATTATTTTACCTTTTGGTAGCCGTAAGTCAACTGAAAGTCCATTTTAAAAAAAATGCCTCTTCAAAAAGAAATATGGATTTTTAACCATTCACAGGTATTGAAACCAATATACACCTCTTAAACTAATTACTAGTATGAAATTTTGACAAAAACAAATTACTACAAAAATACTATTCGAGTACTCTTTACATAAAATGAGGGCTTGCAAGTTGCATCAATATCATATCATTTAGGTTTAGTTTTTTTGTTTGTCATGGGTTCAGAAAATGGTTTTAAGATCCAACGGTGATTCTTATTGGTCGGATGCATACAATTTGCCAAAATTAGCTTTCCAAGTTATTATTATTGTTATTAAAGGAACAAATTTAGATACAAGGACAATGCATATTGGATCCAGCACTTAAAACTCAGTACCTTTGTAAATCATTTTGTATGACGTCAAACTTTACACACGGAAACAAAATTTAGAGGCTATACAAAAACAAAATTTAGAGGCTATACAGAAACAAAATTTAGAGGCTATACAAAAACAAAATTTAGAGGCTATACAAAAACAAAATTTAGAGGCTATATACTCGGAAGTATCAGAAAATGAATGGCCACCCGGCTATAGTACAAGTTCTTGTTGGAGTCTAGTTTCTTACTGTGTTTAAATTAGAAACTAATTACTAGATTTATGTATGGAAGATTAAATATACGTACATACGCATGCATCTACGTATACAATCTCAGTTGTATTACACATGTTCAAGAGACTAAGTCTATATATGCAGAATATATGTCAGTATAAGATGATAAAAAAATAAGAAACAATCCAATAACGCAGATGAAAATATAGAGAGAGATGAAGAAAGATTACTGCGAATTATCATATAAAATCGATATTATATATATATATGTGTGTGTGTGTGTGTGTGTGTGTAAATTTCTGTGAATTATCATATAAAATCGGTGTGCAATGAATATCAAAATGATGAATTGGTGAATTCCTCATCGATATATACTGGTATAACTAGAGGCAATATATACGTAGCCTTTGCGACTATGTGACGATAATAAGTACGAAAAAGGCTAAATAAATCTCAAAACTAACCAAAATAGAACTTTTGGGTACAAAGCATAATTGGCATGGCGAAAGGATAAAAAAAAAAACAACTTCTAAGGAAGTGCCCTCTCCCGTTGGTAACATGAGATGCAACTAAAGCCTCACAATATTTTCGTACATTTTGCAAAAATACACAATTAACATGTAACAACGTAACTGTCTACTTTATTTTATTTTCAGCTGCTGTCTTTCTGCAGGGCTAATCTGATAAGCTAATAAGGTTACAAGCAAATTTAATGCTAAAAGTTCTGTAGTGGCGGAAATTTAAAAGATTTATACTACGTCTTGATCTACACCTTTTGAAATTCTTCTGGAGTGTCAACAAAACTATGGATAAATACCTGTGTGTATATTACTTTCGAATGGGGACGACACATCTACGGGTTTGCCCCTTGTATATAAGAACATGTCTCAATCATAAATTAGAAATTAAATTACTTCAGGTTTTGTTCGATATAATTATATATATAATATGAAAAAGGATTAGGAACTATCATTTCATACTTATCAAAAAAAAACTATAATTTCTATACATCCATTTTTTATTTGTATGGTGTATTATTTACGTATTCAATGAGTTTTTTATTTTGCTAAAAATCACAGTGAATGTTTGTCAGAGCAACTCCATTGAGAGTATCTAACTCGAAATATTTAAAAATACATTTTTATGTATGTATATATTATATATGTTTATGTAATTACAGAATTTTAAGTTTTATGGGAAACATAACCCAAAATATTTAATTTTAGATATTTTGGATTACGTTTTCCTTAAACTTAAAACCTCACAATTACATATAAATACACATAAATATATTTTTAAATACTTTGAACTAGATACCCTCGATAGTATTGTTCTCATAGAATAATATTAGTATGTCACAAATAAACATTTATGAGATATTTTGAATAATTAATGTCACAAAAAGAGAAATAATCTGAAAATGAGATGTATAATTGATGCCTTTCTAACCATGAGTTATGTTCTTTGAGCAATAAATGTCACAAAAGTGAAATAATATGAAAATGATAGGGTATTTTAATTGATGTATTCCAAACCATGAATTATTTACCATGAATAGTTTTCTATTTACACTTACTTTGAATAGTTAACGTCACACAAATTGAGATAATCTGAAAATAAGATTCAATTGCTACGTTCCTAATCATGTATATTATGGACGATCGTCACGATCTATGTCGTACCAAAAGAGGATGTGAAACGATGGTTGACTATTACAAGAGCTTAACATTCATATACGATCAGACACGTACATAGTAGTATATTATTCATATGTTCCACCACGTGTACGGTCAGGATGCCAGAAACTCCAAACTTAGCTGGAAACATCGTGTCCGCAAACTATCGCTATTACTAGTCAAGTTATACTCATCGCTGCGAATATGAACTCCCCTTAGTATTGAAAAAGAGGAGATGCGAAAAATACACTTGTTGATCAAATTAGTTTGTCTAATGGTTAGAAGCTGAGGATTTGACCATGATGTGTTTGTCTAGATTTTGTTCAGATGAAATTTAAATACTGTGATCCGGTTGTCTCTCAGTACACAAACCTGTTTAAGACCAAAGAGTATTTTTGTTGTAAAGTTTTGCAATTGTAAGATTTTTATTGGAAACTGCAAACAGTTTTAATGATTAGAAATACTAATAGTTTTTATATCTCTATCTGAATTTATAGCACGACGTTTTTGTTCATACTTTAAATTGGAAGTCTAAAACCCGTTATATTTTTTTTGGTTCAAAACCGTTATAGTTCCACACTCGTACTAGGAAGAGATGTACATACTAGAACACTGTAGAATAAAAATGTTCATATATAATAATGAAAAATTGGTGTTTTGAAAAGAATATATAAATGAAAATTGAACATAAGGGCATTGCCGTAATTGTAAATGCTACTATAAATAGAAGGTTGATGAAGCAGCTTAGAAAAGTGTCAGAAGTTTCAAGCCTTGATATCTTCTCTTCCATATAAACAAACCTCTTTCAAACAGTGGCAACACTTTTTCTATCTTAGTTCTTGAAAGGTATCTGTTCTTATATCATAATTTAAAATATATCTATCTTCTTATAGTCGCTCATATTTTTTATTTGTGTATGTAATTCATTTATTATTGTTCTGTACGTATATACTACTCCTATATATATCTATGATCTTAAACGTAATTTTTTTTTTTTTTTTTTTTTTTTTTGATATCTCTGGTGTCTGGGCAGCCACTTTCCCAAATATCCCCCGAAGGGGTCCAGCGCCCCAGCAGTAAGGATGTTAAATCGCTGTGGCCGGGTTTCGAAGCTGGGTGGCGGGCACCTCAGCTGAGGTTCCATTACCACCAGGCTACGAAGCCCGGTTTTAAACGTAATTTTTTGTTATAGATTTTGGTTTAAAAGATTATGATTTGTGCTTGGCAGTATTCGAAAAAGACCAAAATGTCAACAGAGAAGCCACCGTTGGCCTCCGATTTAGCTCGGACACGGTCTGAACAGCTATATGAGACGGTGGCCGCTGCCATCAAATCACCTCACGGCTCCATGGACGCTAATGGTGTGCCTGCCACGTCTCCGGCGGCCATCAGTGGTGGAGGAGGGACGTTGTCGCGAAAATCTAGCCGGAAACTGATGATGGGGGCGTCTCCGGGTAGGAGTGGAGGAGCCGGGACACACATAAGGAAGTCTAGGAGTGCTCAGCTTAAGCTCGAGCTAGATGAGGTGAGCAGCGGTGCGGCGCTGAGTCGTGCGTCGAGTGCGTCGCTCGGGCTTTCGTTTTCGTTCACCGGTTTCGCTATGCCGCCGGAGGAAATATCCGACTTCATACCATTCAGCGACGACGAGATGATATGTAAGTCGCCATGTGAACTTTTTTATCACTCTTGTCATATTTGTTACGTTGTTCGTGTTTCCATACGAAGGGTAGTTTCAAGTTTGGTCATTTAGCCATGCAATCAATGTCACAATAATAGTGATAACAATGGATATATGATTGGTGTACATTGGTTTGCTTTTTTTTTTTGCATATGGGTCCGATAAAATTATTTAACAGAGACGCAAGCACTTGGGACTTGGCCTTTTATTTTGTTCCACGTGTTCTCTTTCTCGTGCAACATAAACTTTCCAGTTTTCCACCACTTATTTTCTTTTTGCTATTTTCTTTCGTTTTATTTTCACTTTTCAATTGCAAACTCGATAGTGCGTGCAATAAATATGTTTATCTTATTCTTGTAATGAAAAAGCATTGAAATATACGATACCCTTATTCTGCTCAATTGTATACTTATTTAATGCATCCATTATTTATGGACACATTCAAACTTTATCCCATGTCATATTTTACGAAAAGTTATTCTGCTTAATTATTTTTCTTTGTTATTTATGTTTCTTTTTTTTTCAGAGAGATTTATATAAAAAAATTATTATGTTCTAAATGAAAATTTGAGGTTTTTAATGAAAGTAAATTGTGTTTTTGTCCAATCGGAAACATCTGATAAAATTAGAAAAAATACATAGAAAATTAACATGGTTTATGCGCAAAGAATCAAGAAATGATTCAAATTTTTTTATTAAAATAATGATGTTTTTTAAAAAATTATTGGAAGTTTTTTAAAAATAAACAGAAAATATATATTGTAGTATTCTAATTACCTTTTTTGTCAACATTCGTAAACGTTACTTAGGGCCTGATTGGTTACAGCTATAATTTTAGATATTAGGCTATAGAATTTAAGTTGTAGGTTTCTGTGATGTAGCTTTAATTTTTTTACTGTAGAAACTAAGCTGTAGGTTTTGTGTTATAAACTTAATTTTTTTACTGTATAATTTAAGTTGTAGATTTTTTAATATAATTAATTTTTATTATGAATTAAAAAGCTGTTATATGTAATTGATTAAATATTAAATTGTAATTCAAAATCAAAACAAAATTGATAGAATTAATGAAAAATTATTATTGTATAATTAAAAGGATTATTGTGAAAATATACAATTCATATATGATATCAAAATTATTAAATATGAAATTTATATTTTTATGCTATATGTAATCTTTACATATCAATTATAATATTTTAGTCATTTATATACATATACTGTAAATATATTTAGTATATGGCAAAATATTTGCCAAAAGAAAAAAGAAATAATTCTCAAAGCATTTAAACTAGTGCTTTAGAAATATTGCTGTGCAAAGACGTAGGTTCTAAAAACTAAATGACAACTATTGATAGCTTTAGTTTCAGTGCTGTGAAAAGAAATAAGGTTGTGCACAGTATCCACAGCTCTCTTCAATCATAACCCTAATGATTGATTCTCCAGCTTGAAGCTGTTTATACTTGTCAAAGAAAAACCTCAACAAACTTTATCCCATGTCGTATTACTCTCGATTAAGCACTGTTGTGTTTAGGCGGGATTTTCGGATCAAAATTTTCTATCTCCATCTCTATTTATTAAATGTTAATATAACTATGATTAATTGAAAGTTATACTACCACAACAATAGTATTAAATTTGAAACAATACAATACATATATTATTTTTATAAGGATGGTTTATGATAGGACCAAAATATTTACAAATATATATTTTATATAAGATTAAAATTTAATTATTTAATTATTTTATGTTAATTTTACTAAATAATAAAAATTTATAAAATTTAATATTTTCTAAAAAGTTATTTTTGTAAAAAAACTATTTAATTTCTTTTAGCAAAAATGTACACGTGGTATTTTCATTAGCAAAATTAGTTGACATATCATCTGCGTTAGCAAATCAGATGATGTGACAACTCATGTGGCGATTGGTATATGATTTCACCAAAAAAATTAAATATTGAATATGTTATTTGAAATTTTTGAAAGTTCATGTATGTTTTTGCACACCACATAAGTGGGATATGAATTTAACATCATCTACGTTAGCAAATTAGATTACGTGACAACTGATGTGGCGATTGGTATATGATTTCACCAAAAAAATAAATATTGAATATGTTATTTGAAAATTTTGAAAATATTGAAAGTTTATGTAAGTTTTTGCACTACCACATAAGTGGAGTATGAATTTAACATCATTTACGTCAGCAAATTAGATGATGTGACAACTGATGTGGCGATTAGTATATGATTCACAAAAAAATTAAATATCGGATATGTTATTTGAAAATTCTTGTATGTTTTTTCACTACCACATAAGTGGAATATGAATTTAACCTATCTTTACATATCAATTATAATATTTAGTCATTTATATACATATACTGTAAATATATTTAGTATATGGCAAAATATTTGCCAAAAGAAAAAAGAAACAATTCTCAAAGCATTTAAACTAGTGCTTTAGAAATATTGCTGTGCAAAGACTGTAGGTTCTAAAAACTAAATGACAGCTAGTGATAGCTTTAGTTTCAGTGCTGTGAAAAGAAATAAGGTTGTGCACAGTATCCACAGCTCTCTCCAATCATAACCCTAATGATTGATTCTCCAGCTTGACAGCTGTTTATACTTGTCAAAGAAAAATCTCAAAAAACTTTATCCCATGTCGTATTACTCTCGATTAAGCACTGTTGTGTTTAGCGGGATTTTCAGATCAAAAATTTCTATCTCCATCTCTATTTATTAAATGTTAATATAACTATGATTAATTGAAAGTAATACGACCACAACAATAGTATTAAATTTGAAACAATACAATACATATATTATTTTTATAAGGATGGTTTATGATAGGACCAAAATATTTACAAATATATATTTTATATAAGATTAAAATTTAATTATTTAATTAATTTTATGTTAATTTTACTAAATAATAAAAAAAAATTATGTTAATTTTACTAAATAATAAAAATTTATAAAATTTAACATTTTCTAAAAAGTTATTTTTGTAAAAAAACTATTTATTCTTTTAGAAAAAATTGTACACGTGGTATTTTCATTAGCAAAATTAGTTGACATATCATCTACGTTAGCAAATCAGATGATGTGACAACTCATGTGGCGATTGGTATATGATTTCACCAAAAAAATAAATATTGAATATGTTATTTGAAAATTTTGAAAGTTCATGTATGTTTTTGCACACCACATAAGTGGGATATGAATTTAACATCATCTACGTTAGCAAATTAGATTACATGACAACTGATGTGGCGATTGGTATATGATTTCACCAAAAAAAATAAATATTGAATATGTTATTTGAAAATTTTTGAAAGTTTATGTATGTTTTTGCACTACCACATAAGTGGAGTATGAATTTAACATCATTTATGTCAGCAAATTAGATGACGTGACAACCGATGTGGCGATTGGTATATGATTTCACAAAAAAATTAAATATCGGATATGTTGTTTGAAAATTCTTGTATGTTTTTCACTACGTGGAATATGAATTTAACCTATCTTCACACACACCCACACCCCCCCCCCCCCCCCCCCCCCCTCGTGATAAGAAAAAAAATAAGTGAGAGAATGCAGTACACATTAGTCAGAATCGTGAATCAAAGTGAAGTACCAACTGAACGTCTTCTTTTTTTTTTCTTGAAACATACCATTTCAACGTCTATTACCTACTAAATGTACTTCAAAGTCCAAATCTCAAAGAAGGAAAGGTTGGTAACAAAGTTGACCAACCAACAGTTAACACATCGTGGTACACTATAAAGATCATTTACCACTGTGTTTAGGAGATAATATTCACCTACTTTAAAGACTCCATTCACTGGGTCTCTGACCTCTTTACCTTAGTGTTTCTTAACCATGAATCAACTGACTGTTTCAGCGGAATACAATGATGCGGGAAACAAGAAGCCTAAGTTTCAAGCAGAACCAACATTGCCCATCTTTCTCAAGGTAAAATAATCATTTCAAACCAGACAAAAGAAAAAAAAAACAATGGGGGTTATCTGTTCCTTATGTATTTATGTCTCTTTAATTATTATTTTTTTCAAAACACCTATACCTCTTTAATTACTGTTACATTTCAAATAGAAATTGGACTAAAGTAGTTGGTGATCTTTCATGATCTCATCTTACATGACATTTATGTACAAGGCTTAAAGATAGTCGTAAGTCCAAGAAAAGTTAATAGAGGGGAAGCAGCGGAGCCGGTCCTGAGTTTGTGGGAGTTTGTGGAGGTTCTATTTGAAATTATAAAAAGTATTTAATTAGAAAAGAGAATATGAATTTCTAAAACAAAATATTAGTATAATTTTTTTCTTTAAAGAAAAATCAAATTTGTAATTTTTAATAACATAAATATATCTTCAAATTTGAATTATGCTTTTAAACTTATTTATTTATATTACAATATCAAAAATATTTTATACTTAATACTTATATGTGTATATATAACTATATTAATATGTACATAACTACATATATAAAAACCAATTGTTTAAATGTGGGGCCCCACAAAGTAGGGGGCCATTCAAATGTTTCGTAACACTCCCCTCGGATCCAGTTCTAGGAATAAGTGAAAACTAGATCTAAACCCGTCTCACCGGACGGATATTTATTTTCTATTTTTAGTTTTTGTGTTTATATTAAATCATGAATTTGTAATATTTGCACATAAATCCCGATTGAAAATTAATTTTTGCAGTTATAATAAAACTTAAAATCAAAAGCTTAATAAAATATTTTGATACAAAATTTAAATTTCTTAATAAAAATAATATAGAGGTGATTCATATTTTCTCCAATTCCAAAATCTTAACTTCCCAGTAAAATAAAATTTTAAATACATAAAATATATAAACATATTTAAAACTATATTTCTGTCAAAATAAATTTGTTAAAGAAAAATAATTTAGCGTTGTTGTTGTTTATTTCTAGAGTTTGATCTGTGACCGTATAAATATTTGCTTTCATTCAAATTTTTATTTGTACTAATGGTATATATATATATATATATATATATATATATGTAAATTAAAATGTATTACATAATTATTAATAGAACATTTTAAAACATAACAATTTTATTTATTACGTTGAATAATTATATTTTGTGATTTTGATCGTCTATTATATCACAGTGTATCATATAAACAAATCAAACATTTATAACTAATTAGATTTATATTATGAAACCATTATACTAATAATACATGAATAAATTATTTTATATTTTATTTATATATTATATAAATTGATAATGATGTGTGATTTTTTATTTTATTATTTATACCAATAAATATCAAAAATATTTAACATGTTAAAACAAAGTATATTGGGAAATCTATTTTCGTAAATATTTGATTAAGAAAATCTATTATTTAAATTAAGAAAATACATTAAATGCATAAATCTATTATTTAAATTAGAAAAAAACAAGCATATTTAAATATACGTTCAATAAAGACAACTGTAATTAAGGAAAATGCATTTATAAATCAGAAAAGACAACTATAATTAGGGAAAATTAATTTATTAATTCAGTGGCATTCTAATGTAAATAACTTCAAAAATTTAGGAATATTTTCAAAGTGTAATTATATTTTAATAATATAGATATTGTAGAAAAATTCCGAAGTAGGTTTTGTCATGAAGCTAATATCAAGACTTATTGGTGGTTATTTGTTTTTAATATATACATGCAGTTCAAGGAAGTTACATACAAAGTGGTGATAAAGAAATTGACATCATCGTTAGAGAAAGAGATATTGAGTGGAATAAATGGGAATGTGAATCCTGGTGAAGTTCTTGCTCTAATGGGTCCTTCGGGGAGTGGCAAAACAACTCTTCTTAGCTTACTCGGCGGTCGAATCTCTCAATCTGCCATCGGAGGCTCTATTACTTACAACAACAAGCCTTACTCTAAGTACTTGAAAAGCAAGTAAGTTTCTCTTGGCCTAAACCCCTATAAACACTCTTGTAAGTATAAATACACGGAGACATAAAATGGTTTTTCTGGTTTGGTGGCAGGATTGGATTTGTGACTCAAGACGATGTTCTGTTTCCTCATCTTACCGTGAAAGAAACGCTAACCTACGCTGCTCGTTTGCGTCTACCTAAGACTCTTACAAGAGAGCAGAAGGAGCAACGAGCTATAAGTGTTATCCAAGAACTAGGTTTAGAGAGGTATGTTTCGTCTCTTAGAAGTTCAAGAAAACTACAAATGAATCTTTGGTCGTTTTTAAAACAATTTTCAGGGCCGGATCTGAGTCAAATCCAGTGAAACATCTTTGACCCTTAAAATTTCAAGAGAAAATATCTATGGTCATAGCCTCCAAATTGTTAAAAGAAAAATTCTTATAAAAGTTTACTAATTGTATATAATTTCCTACAACTTGGATCATTTAATGTTGCAGGTGCCAAGACACTATGATTGGTGGAGCATTCGTGCGAGGTGTATCGGGTGGAGAGAGGAAAAGAGTCTCTATCGGAAACGAAATCATTATCAATCCCTCTCTGTTACTTCTTGATGAACCAACTTCAGGTTTAGATTCCACCACTGCTCTAAGAACCATCCAGATGCTCCACGACATAGCCGAGGTTTTGTCTCTTTCTTTTGTTACATCTCTATTCTTTGATGGTTGTTTTGAATCTTGATGTGTGTTTTGTAACAGGCGGGGAAGACAGTGATCACAACGATACATCAGCCCTCGAGTAGACTCTTCCATAGATTCGACAAGCTGATACTGTTGGGAAGAGGAAACCTTCTCTACTTTGGGAAATCATCAGAAGCTTTGGATTACTTCTCTTCCATTGGATGCTCTCCTCTCATCGCCATGAACCCCGCAGAGTTCTTGCTTGATCTCGCCAACGGTAACATCAATGACATCTCTGTGCCTTCTGAGTTGGATGATAGAGTTCAAGTTGGGATCTCAAACAGAGAATCTCAAACTGGCAAGCCATCTCCTGCTGTTGTTCATGAGGTAATTAATAATCATAGAAAAAAAAACAACTTAAAATTGTCTGAAACCAAATTTGAGTTTAAATATATGTTGGAACATTCTGAGCAGTATCTGGTGGAGGCATATGAGACTAGGGTTGCAGAACAGGAGAAGAAGAAACTGACTGATCCTGTGCCACTTGGAGAAGAAGAAGCTAAGGCTAAAGCTCTGCGTCTGAAGAGACAATGGGGAGCGAGCTGGTGGGAGCAATACTGCATACTGTTCTGTAGAGGACTCAAAGAGAGGCGACATGAATACTTCAGCTGGTTGCGTGTTACACAAGTTCTTGCCACAGCTGTGATTTTAGGTCTTCTCTGGTGGCAGTCTGATATTCGGACTCCAAGCGGACTACAAGATCAGGTACACTCCATTGTTAACGGTAAAAGTTTCGGGCTTTAGGACCATAAATTTTCTTGAGGCCCGAAGTCAATTTTTTATATATTCCAATTTAAAGAATAATTGATTCTACTCTTTAATTTTTTGAAAATTTTAATTTTTATATTTGATTTTTAATAAAAATTTTGTTTAATACTAATTTAATTTGATAGAATAGTTCCTTAAATAAAAAATACATAGTTAAACATAACATTTATCAATAGGTTAATGTTCGTATTTTAATAAGAAAATCGCATAAAAATTTTGAATGTGTCATTTACTAGCATTTTAAATTTTGAAGTTTTTTTACTGATATTTTTAATTTTGAAAGTGGCATTTCTATCATAAAAAACCTCCAAAAAAGTTGCATGTTTAACATGTAAACAAAATATGTGTTAGCTTTTTTAATTAGTAACATTTTTCCACTAACATTTAAGCAAAAAAAAACAGTTTTTCACTAATACTAAGCAACCAAGACTTTGTTGTCCGTATCAGTTTAGATGTCCTAATATCACTCTTCTCTATCTTTAATGCAGGCCGGTTTGCTCTTCTTCATAGCGGTCTTTTGGGGTTTTTTCCCTGTTTTCACAGCTATTTTTACGTTTCCTCAAGAGCGGGCCATGCTCAATAAGGAGAGAGCAGCGGATATGTACAGATTAAGTGCATACTTCTTAGCTCGGACCACGAGTGATCTCCCTCTCGACTTCATTCTACCTTCTCTCTTCCTTCTCGTGGTCTACTTCATGACAGGTCTTCGTCTCAGCCCCTACCCATTCTTCTTGAGCATGCTCACGGTTTTCCTTTGCATCATTGCAGCTCAGGTATGTTCAGATGGAACAAGAACACGTTTCTGTAATGAGAAATTATAATAAAAAAAATTCTGATTTTTGGTTGTGTTTTTTTCTTTGCTAGGGACTTGGACTTGCTATTGGTGCAATTTTAATGGACCTAAAGAAGGCAACGACTTTGGCTTCAGTAACTGTCATGACATTTATGCTTGCTGGAGGATTCTTTGTTAAGGTGATTCCTCTGTTTCTTGAATTTCCACTGTTTCTTGATGGGGCTATGTTTCTGAGTTTTTTTTTAACTGTTTTGTGTCATGCAGAAAGTACCAGTGTTCATCTCGTGGATACGTTACCTATCCTTCAATTACCACACCTACAAGCTTCTACTTAAAGTTCAATATCAAGACTTTGCTCAATCTATCAACGGGATGAGAATAGGCAATGGAGTTACTGAAGTGGTTGCACTGGTTGTCATGATTTTTGGTTATCGCCTCCTTGCTTATCTGTCTCTGAGGCAAATGAAGATTACAACATAACCCATTTTGCGCAAGAAAAATATAACTAAGCACTAATATATGATTCAAGAAAAGGATAAGCATAAGTTTTGTTTGCATTCTACATTAGCTCATACATTCCATAATATGTTTTCAAGTTTTCAAAAGCGTCAGAAAAGAAACGACGAAGAATTTAGCAGAAAAAAAAAGAAACGATGAAGAAACCGAAACAAAATGCATATCTCAACAACAACTTTACGGCATCCTGCCTATTCCTTTGCAATTCTGTAACAGTGCGAATTCTATACTGAACTAAAAAAAAAAATACTACATCAACTTAACTTTACACGCCGTACCTATTTTTTCGCGGATTCGTGGTAGTACGTATTTCATGCTGAACTAAATAATAATTTAAAAATACTACATAGAATCTCAAAATCATACTTATTTTATATATTGACCGTTAAAAGTGTTAGTCATCCGTTAATTTATCAAAACGACGTCATTTTGAATAAATTCTGTAAAATTAAAAATTTTAAGATAAAATATAAATTCTCAAAATCATGCTTATATATATTGACTGTCAAAGGTGTTAGTCATCCTTTAATTTATCAAAAGATTTTATTTTTGATAAATTCTATGAAAGTATCCGTCGTTTTGTAATTTTTAATTTTTTACAAATTCTATCCAAAATAACGTTGTTTTGATAAATTAATTTATGACTAACACTTTTAATTTGCTAACAAAAAATACTAACATTTTTTACGGTTAATATATATGTATATAATAAATTAACGTATGACTAACGTTTTTTGACTTGCTGACAAAAAAAAACTAACACCTTTGACGCTCAAAATCCTGAGTATATATATATATATTGACTGTCAAAGATGTTAGTTTTTTGTCAGCAAGTCAAAGATGTTAATGATATATTAATTTATCAAAACAATGTAATTTTGTGGCTGTAGAAATATTTTTCTTCTGTGCACGGCAACCAAAGCATTAACCAATCAACCTCTAAGAACATCTCCATTGAGAATTTAAATGGGAGATTCACACAGTTTTGGAAAAAATAAAATATTAAAATAATCAAATGCTATTAACCTGTCTTCTGCAAAGTCATTGCAGCGAACCCGGATCATCACTGTAGCGTGGGTCCCACGACACGTGGCGGGTTGCGATTGGACTGATTAATTAATTTTTTTATAAAAAACGAAAAAAGAAAAAACTATTATAATAATGGAAAAAAGAGTTTACCAAGAGTTCATTGATGGGGATGCTCTAAGTTGTGTTTTAAATCCTTTCGAAGCTATTGATAAAATTAGAAAATGTATAGAAATTAGCATTGTTTCTGTGCAAAGAATAAAAAAATGATTCAATTTCTTTTGTAAAACAATGATGTTTTTAAAAAATTGTTGGAGGTTTTTTAAAAAAATAAACAGAAAAATAAATATTGTAGTATTCTAAAATAAAAACCAAAAGTGTTGACAAAAACAATAAGTGATTCGTAAACGTTACCTTTTTTGTCTGACATTCGTAAACGTTACCTAGTGAATGATTCTCAGCTTGCAGCTTTTTATACTCCTCAAAAACAAAAACAAAAACTTAACAGCCTATTGTGACAAGTAAAAAAAAAAAGAGAATACAGTGTGCATTTGTCAAAATTGTGGGTCAAAGTTCTAGTTTGACCATTTGAACGTCTAGTAACTACAAAATGTACCCCAAAGTCAAATCTTAAAGAAAGAAAGGTCAGTAACAAAGATTGACCAACCAACAGTTAACACATCGTAGTACACTATAAATATCACTTACCACTGTGCTTAGAACTCCATGCACTGAGTCTCTGACCTCTTTACCTTAGTGTTTCTTAACCATGAATCAACTGACTGTTTCAGCGGAAGACAATGAAGCAGGAAACAAGAAGCCTAAGTTTCAAGCAGAACCAACATTGCCCATCTTTCTCAAGGTAAAATAATCAATTTCAAACCAGACAAAAGAAGAAAAAAAACAATGGGGGTTGTCCCTTATGTAGTTATGTCTCTTTAATTTTTTTTCCGAAACACCTATACCGGTGGTTATTTGGTTTTCAATACATGCAGTTCAAGGAAG
Organism: Raphanus sativus; assembly: GCF_000801105.2. NCBI lineage: Eukaryota > Viridiplantae > Streptophyta > Magnoliopsida > Brassicales > Brassicaceae > Raphanus > Raphanus sativus. The sequence goes on along the minus strand of NC_079512.1, from coordinate 25,906,742 downwards.
TTACATACAAAGTGGTGATAAAGGAATTGACATCATCGGCAGAGAAAGATATATTAAGTGGAATAAATGGGAGTGTGAGTCCTGGTGAAGTTCTTGCTCTCATGGGTCCATCGGGGAGTGGCAAAACAACTCTTCTTAGCTTACTCGGCGGTCGAATCTCTCAATCTGCCATCGGAGGCTCTATTACTTACAACAACAAGCCTTACTCTAAGTACTTGAAAAGCAAGTAAGTTTCTCTGGCCCCTAAACCCCCCTACAAACACTCTTGTAAGAATACATACAATGGAGACATAAAATGATTTTTCTGGTTTGGTGGCAGGATTGGATTTGTGACCCAAGACGATGTTCTGTTTCCTCATCTTACCGTGAAAGAAACGCTAACCTACGCTGCTCGTTTGCGTCTACCTAAGACTCTTACAAGAGAGCAGAAGGAGCAACGAGCTATAGGTGTTATCCAAGAACTAGGCTTAGAGAGGTATGTTTCGTCTCTTAGAGGTTCAAGAACATTACAAATGAATCTTTGGTCGTTTTTAAAACAATTTGCGGGGCCGGATCTGAGTCAAACCTAGTGAAACATTTACTCTGTTCCTTAAAATTTTAAGAGAAAATATATATGGTCATAGCCTCCAAATTATTAAAAGAAAAATTATTTATAGAAATTCTTAGTAATTGTATATAGTTTCCTAAAATCTCAAATCCGGCCTGACAACTTGGATCATTTGTTGCAGGTGCCAAGACACTATGATTGGTGGAGCATTCGTGCGAGGTGTATCAGGTGGAGAGAGGAAAAGAGTCTCTATTGGTAACGAGATCATCATCAATCCCTCTCTGTTACTTCTTGATGAACCAACTTCAGGTTTAGATTCCACCACTGCTCTAAGAACCATCCAGATGCTCCACGACATAGCCGAGGTTTTGTCTCTTTCTTTTGTTACATCTCTATTCTTTGATGGTTGTTTTGAATCTTGATGTGTGTTTTGTAACAGGCGGGGAAGACAGTGATCACAACGATACATCAGCCCTCGAGTAGACTCTTCCATAGATTCGACAAGCTGATACTATTGGGAAGAGGAAACCTTCTCTACTTTGGAAAATCATCAGAAGCTTTGGACTACTTCTCTTCCATTGGATGCTCCCCTCTCATCGCCATGAACCCTGCAGAGTTCTTGCTTGATCTCGCCAACGGTAACATCAGTGACATCTCTGTGCCTTCTGAGTTAGATGATAGAGTTCAAGTTGGGATTTCAAACAGAGAATCTCAAACTGGCAAGCCATCTCCTGCTGTTGTTCATGAGGTAATTAATAATCACAGAAAAAAAAAACAACTTAAAATTGTCTGAAACCAAATTTGAGTTTAAATATATGTTGGAACATTCTGAGCAGTATCTGGTGGAGGCATATGAGACTAGGGTTGCAGAACAGGAGAAGAAGAAACTGACTGATCCTGTGCCACTTGGAGAAGAAGAAGCTAAGGCTAAAGCTCTGCGTCTGAAGAGACAATGGGGAGCAAGCTGGTTGGAGCAATACTGCATACTGTTCTGTAGAGGACTCAAAGAGAGGCGACATGAATACTTCAGCTGGTTGCGTGTTACACAAGTTCTTGCCACAGCTGTGATTTTAGGTCTTCTCTGGTGGCAGTCTGATATTAGGACTCCAAGCGGACTACAAGATCAGGTACACTGTTGACAGTATAAGTTTCTGGCTTTAGGCCCATAAATTTTCTTGAGGCCAGAAGTCAATTTTTAGATGTTTCAATTTAAAGAATACTAGATTATGATCCGCGCTTTGGAAGCGCGGAATATTTTACGATGAAAATTTTCACTAATAACTTAACAAATATTTTGGTAATTTTTAAAGAGTGTATTTAAAATATTTTTGCATTTAAATCAGTGTTTCTAAATTCAACCCGATTGTGATTATACCGGTTAATCCGGAGATCTGACAATTCAATTTAGGTTTTTTGAAATATTCATATTAACAAAAATCACTAAAATCCGAGACTAACCGATTGAACTGATGGATGACCAATATGTAATCTAATTTGATTTAAATTGTAATAGTTTCATAATTTGTAATCTTATAATCCAAATTTCAGTTTATTATTTTGCAATTTATGAAATTATGATGTTTCTACAAAATTTTAAAGAGAAAATGATAGATATAAAATATTAAGATTAATTATTGTATTGTTTGGAAACATTGATAGTAGTATAAAAATATATTGTTTGGAAGCATTGATAGTAGTATAAAGAAATAAGTATATTGTTTGGAAACATGGATAGTAGTAGAAAAAAAGGAACATTAGTGATTTAATATAGGTTTAACTATAAAGTATAAAGGTGTATTTAATTTAAAAACTTACAAAATAAATGTTAGGTCCAACAGAATGTTTCTGTTTTAATAAGATAGATTTGGACTCTAGTCCGCTCTTTAATTTTTTATTTTAATTTCTTCGAAATTTTTAATTATATATTTAATTTTCTTTTGTAATCAAATTTATGTTTAATATTAATTTAATTTGAGAGAATAGTTTCTTAAATAAATAAAATACATAATATTTATCATTAGGTTATATTCATATTTTAATACAATAGATCCTCTGTTTGAATCCAAAACACAAAGTAAACAACATTCTTTCCCTAACACTAAGCTACCAAGACTTTGTTGTCGTTATCGGTTTAGATGTCCTAATATTACTCCTCTCTACCTTTATTGCAGGCCGGTTTGCTCTTCTTCATAGCGGTTTTCTGGGGGTTTTTCCCTGTTTTCACAGCTATCTTTACGTTTCCTCAAGAGCGGGCCATGCTCAATAAGGAGAGAGCAGCGGATATGTATAGATTAAGTGCATACTTCTTAGCTCGGACCACGAGTGATCTCCCTCTCGACTTCATTCTACCTTCTCTCTTCCTTCTCGTGGTCTACTTCATGACAGGTCTTCGTCTCAGCCCATATCCATTCTTTTTGAGCATGCTCACGGTTTTCCTTTGCATCATTGCAGCTCAGGTATGTTCAGATGGAACAAGAACACGTTTCTGTATGAGAAATTATAATAAAAAAAATGCTGATTTTTTGTTGTGTTTTTTTCTTTGCTAGGGACTTGGACTTGCTATTGGTGCAATTTTAATGGACTTAAAAAAGGCGACGACTTTGGCTTCAGTAACTGTCATGACATTTATGCTTGCTGGAGGGTTCTTTGTTAAGGTGATTCCTCTGTTTCTTGAATTTTCCTCTGTTTCTTGATTGGGCTATGTTTCTGAGTTTTTTTTCTTCTGTTTTTGTGTCCTGCAGAAAGTACCAGTTTTCATCTCGTGGATACGTTACCTATCCTTCAATTACCACACCTACAAGCTTCTTCTTAAAGTTCAGTATCAAGAATTTGCTCAATCCATCAACGGGATGAGAATAGACAATGGAGTTACTGAAGTGGTTGCACTCGTCGTCATGATTTTTGGTTATCGCCTCCTTGCTTATCTGTCTCTGAGGCAAATGAAGATTACAACATAAACCCATTTTGCTCAAGAAAAATATAACTAAGCACTAATATATGATTAAAAAAGGATAAGCATAAGGTTTTTTTTTTGCTAAAATGGATTAAGCATAAGTTTTGTTTGCATTCTACATTAGCGTTATAATTCCATAATATGTTTTCAAGTTTTCAAAAGCGTCATAAAATAAAAGGATGAAGAAACTACTCCGAATGAAACTTTTGATCCAAACGTACATATTACTGATGCATGCATGCCAATGATGATCTCAGGTTATATAAGAAGGCTTTGTTTAGATAAATTTGAAAACATGCTTATGATATGAGATGAGTTCTTCAAGTTGCGGAGAATATTAAAGAAACATTATTCTATTAATTAAGCTGATATGACAAACAAAGACACAACTAGAAATATGACAGATAACAAGACAAACTAGATATCATATGAGATGAGAAAGACACAACAACAATAAAGACACAACAACAGTTTTATTCCAAGACACATTAATTAACTTCTTCGACGGCTATTTCAATCAGGCGTCGCTTGCACCACCAGACTTGCTACTCTCACCTTTATAGGTCTCCAAGTCCTCTTCGTCATCAGATGGTTCCTTGTTCAGATCAAATCGATGAACCAGTGTGGGTAAATGAGTCCCATCATCGCCATGTTCTTGGACCTTTGGATCATCAAAGAACCACTTATCCAAAAAATAGATACAGCTACTTTCCGTCAGGCTAGAACAATACCCCTGCTCAAATGCAGCGTCCCAAACCCTCGGGGTCCCATCCCTCAGAAATGGCTCCTTGACACTTGTATAAGCATGTTCCGGATAACCTAACTTTTTATTCAAACCCATAATCCTCTTATTTGTATATGATTTCAAAATCTTAGCCTCGGTTTGGGAGAGATCATCAACCCTGCGCCCGTTATCCAGTTGGAACATGAGATGCTCCACCTCTAACTCAGCAACTCGCTCCCGACAATCGACTAGTTTCTTCTCCATCTTTTTCATATTGGTCTTGATGAATGACTCTTGAGTCTCTGCCTTAATGGTCCTCTCGAAGCTTGGTAATGAGTAAAACCGGTCCATGAGAGATTCAGCCACCTGCGGAGACGGCCACGCCACCAACTTATTATCATCACGGTTGAAAATAGTCAAACAAGCATCTGAGCCACACAAGATGGTTAGCTCTTTAACTTTATTTATCAACCCTTGCACCCTCCTCTTGTAAGCGGTCTTTCTTTCCCTTGGATTCGCGATCCGAGTAAGCTTCATCTTTTCTCTTGCCATTGACTCTAGTCTTTCTTGCACTTGTATATCAACTTATACACACACATATATATACTAGTGCCTACATATAAAGCCCAAACCTCAAGCATATAAAGCCCAAACCTCAAGCACTTGGCAAAACATAGTAAAATAATATTGTATGTGATATTTCACTTTTTTGAAGATTATGTGTATTCTAAAAAGGAATAAAATCTTAGCATAAATGCTACTTATTACTTTATAAAACAAAGCAAGATATATACATATATATGCAAATGTGATATCTCACATTTCTATTCACAAGTCAGCAAACTTTAGTCTCAGTCTTTTGTTGATATCCCTAAACATTATTTGAAGTGTGATCTTTATAAAATTTTGTTTACGTATCATCACCACATTCATTCTTACAAAAAAAAATCTCATATAGTTTTCTGAAAATATAATGACTTTCTTTTATCATGACACGTACAATCTTAATGATTAAGTTTTTGATTTTTTCTCTAAGATTCTTAAAATGATAATAACAATTGGATACATACTATATATATGTGGATCTTAAAACTCACATTAGGAATCTAGTAGTGTTTGTATTTGGAAATTAGGAAATAAATAAATTGTGGACATAAAATCTTTTGTACACAATGTAATCATGTTCAAGTTGACAAAATTGATTATGTACTGATAATGACAGTGTTTACAAGATCAATAAATATAAACAAGACTTAAACTATTTAAAGAACAAAAGGTAAAATAAGGTAGATGTATTTGAGAAAGAGTCTGAGGTAGAGCTGTATATGTGTGCATGTACGGGGGTGTGAATGTGCTTCTTCTCTCCAGTGCCGTGCGAACCCTTTTTGGGGCCTATGGCAAAAAAAAATTGCAAAACCTTAGACAATCTTTTTTTAAATGGTCTCTTTATGAAATTTTTAATTGATATGTTTATAAAAAAATACAACTGCTAAGACGACTGTTTATAACAAAATTCCAAAAACAAAATATTCCAAGCTAAAATGTAGAGAACAACATATATAACCAGTCAAACTCTATACATATTTTTGCAAATATTCCTAACACTTACAAATTAATTAATGCATTATACATATAAATCACTGCACACAAACTAATGTATTGTACATATAAGTGGGGCCCTAAAATTTGACTGAAAATTAAGGGCCTGAGGCTTGCGCCTTTTTCTCACAACAGTGAGCACGGCTCTGCTTCTCTCATCCTATTTTCTTTTTATCATTGTCTATGTCGTTTCACTTCTCTGATATTTTATCTTTTCCTTGTTCATTTGATCGCGGAGAACTCGGGATTTTTTACTTCATTCTGCGTGAATATCACAACTTATTGGAATATCTATCGGCAGAGCCCAAGCAAAAGAAGCATGGACTTCCGGCCGCCAAATAATATCAAAACAATCGGCTATAAGATTCTAAAAGTCTATCTTTAGTGTAGTGGTTAAATAGTCATTAATGTTGAACCTGAACCTGAGTTCGAATCCTCTCTCACCTACAACAGTTTTTCTGGCCATTGTTTTTCATTTTGGGATTCCAACCTTTAAAATTCTAAGCCCGGCTCTGTGTATCGATATGTATCAACAAAGCATATACAGTTCTCAGTCTATATTTGACGTCTTTCTACGTCAAGGTTTAAATCAAACTTACCATCGGTCTCCACGTGTACAAATTATCCGGGCTGAATCATGATTTGGGCCCAACACTGTATATATATATACCTTGTTCGGAAATTTACTAGGCATTTATCGTACGCTTGGGTGTACCTAGCGCCGAATGAGAAAATCGGAGATTAAACAGGGAATTAATCGGCAATTTATTTTAAGAAATATATAATACATTTGTTAAGAAATGCATCAAGGATAACATATCATAGTGGTTGTGACTATCCATTACCAGCACAACACCTGGGTTCGGGTAGCAGAAAATGTATTTATACCTATTTTAAAATGTTTAAGTTAAATGAATGGTAGTTTTGTCATTTCTAGGTTGTCTTCATCTTTAAAATATTAGATTTCCTGTAATTTCAAGCATGATAACTCTTTGATTTTGACGGATTTAAGATCAATTTTCTTCGTTTCTTTTGCTGTTTTCATGCAATTTTCATAAATCCTATGCATATTAATTGATTCATAGGCCGAAACGGGAAATAACTGAGGATTCTTTTAGATCCGATTTTTTCAGTAAATTATTTTAATTCGTCACGCTTGATGGCCGTATAACGATTTTCCGACAATTTCCCGGTTCTCGGTGACGCGTTTTTGAATACGGATTGTATACATTAAACCTTAAAACAATATAACAGAAAATACGATAAAATTTCCACATCAAATTAATATAAAAATTAACCAATTTAATATGACATGTATATTTTAATCAAAATCAAGTGTAAGTTCAAAAATTATTTTAAAGAATACAAAAGTAAACTTGTTTTAACTAAAATTCAAAAAAAATTGAAAAAACAATTTTCAAATCTAATAAAAAATTAAACATTCAAAAACGTTATTAAATCCATAAATCAGCATAAATATGTTATTATCAAGTTTTCAATTGTTAAATTTATTTAAATTAAAATGTGATACAATACACTAAAATCGGTCTATTAGGAAACATCATAAGTTATTAAAAAAAACTAAATAATTTTTTTTTATAATTTTAAATGATTGATAAATCAAAATTTTAAATATTAATAAATAATTTTCTTAAAGTTATTTATGTACATTGAGCAAGAAAACCACCTAGTGGATTTTAACTATAACCACTACTAAAATTGCCAGTTTTCTGCCACCATCAGTGCATCAAAAGCAGACAACAAGACCATTAAATACGTCATTTCATTCAAGTATTCAACATGCCATGGCTCAGTGTTTGTTCAAGAATCCTACATTCGTACACTAAGATGGAGTACTAAAACCACGACTCCAGGCTCCAGCTTGATTCGAGGGATCCTCTACACTTAGAGAAATTATTTCTGCCAGATAACAAGAAAAAGTCAAGTCGTCTCAATCATTACAAGCAATATTAGTAATATATCTTATAGAATCAAGCGACCATGATTAACTCCAGTCTCTGGAGTTTTTAATTTCAGTTAAGAGATGATTCTTAATTTTTCTTAAATTTTAACTGAAAAAGCTAAGAACCGTCTCTTAAATAAGAGATATAAGAGCCGTCTCTTAAATAAAAGAAATAAGAGCCGTCTCTTAGTCGAAAAATGTTTAAAAAAAATTTAAAAAACCAAATCATGAGTTAAAATTCCTGGTTAAGAGACCGGGGTTAAAATACATGAGAGACAGCTATGACTAAGCCATGCAAAGTCGCAAGTTGTAGAAAAAAAAAGAAAAACGAAGGCGATTTGTTCAAAAAAAAAACTAAGGCGATTTGAATATATTATCTTTCATAAACAAAAATATATTATTTAAAACTTTGAATGTTACAATCCGAAATTCACTGCACCACAGTTAACACAAAAATTTCTTTTAATGTTTTTATTACAGTTAAAACCGCAGCACAGTTGAACCGCTTGTTCTGCACCGTTCAATCCGCAGTCACTATTCGAAACCTAAAACAAGAAAACAAATTATGGTCTGTTTAGAATATCTTCAACCAGATTTCATATTTTATTTCAAAATGGAGTAGGATTAGAGTAAAACTCAACTTCATTATAAAGTTATTTCACCTTTTTGGAAAAATAAAGTTTTATATTGCAGATGTTCTATGACTTGAATTTGCATCTAGGCCAATTTGATTAATATATTGGTTTTGCTTCATATAATTAACATATATAAACTTTTTTGAACTTTTATGCAAACCTACTTGTAAATAAAAAGAGAAAATCATCACTTAAGCAACTCTGGCATCAAACGTATTTCAAATGATTGATGAGTTAACGTCTAACAAGTATTTGTATATATATGTGAAAGTTATTAAACGCCACTAGTATTTGTTATCATATGTAAAGCCACCCTACCCAAGAAAAACCTATATGACATAGCCTATTTCTAAACGTTGACTCCCGCAACATCATCATCGTGATGACCAAAAACAAACATTCCCCAAAACATTCAAAAACTCGCAAAATATTATTACAATCCAGTGACCGCAATGAATACCACGGGGGTGCAGCCTAACTCCGACCTGTTGATACCAGCCAGCGATAGGATCGGTGGCTTCGCTTATGGGCTAGGTGTCTCCATTGGTATAATTCTCCTCATCACCACAATCACCCTCGCGTCTTATTGTTGCACTAGAACCCATATCTCCGCATCTCCCACGACCACTCCGAGGTCAAGACGCAGGCAAAGACAGGTCAATGTAACTTCGCTACCTGGCGAAGAAAGGTTTCACGTCAACGGCGATGATGATCGAAACGACACCGTGGTGGTCGAAATCTTGGGACTAAACGATGAAGAGATCAAGAGTTTCCCAAACATTCCTTACGAAGAGGCTCGCGTGAGTTATAGCTTGCAAAGGGATTCTACTGCGACGTCGTGTTGTTCAATATGTCTTGCGGATTACAAGAAGACAGATATGATCAGGGTTTTGCCGGATTGTAACCATTTGTTTCACGTCAAGTGCGTTGACCCTTGGCTCAAACTTCATCCTACGTGTCCTGTGTGTCGTACGTCTCCCTTGCCGTCTCCGGCGATGACACCTGTCGCCGACGTTGTTTCCTTTTCCCGTCGGGCGATGGATATTTGACATTCCTCCTCTTTAATTTCTTTTATTTTCTTTATATATTTTGATTTTTTGTTGACATTTATTAGAGTATATTATCTTGAAGCTGTAAATTTCACAGGTGTTATTTGGTTCCTTTCACAAAACAAAAATCTAGTTTTCTGAGCTTCTAGCTCTAGTTTTGGTGATAAAAGGCTCACAGCTGTGAGTTCTGCCATCTGAGTTCGAATCCCGGCTACTGAAAAATTAACATTTCGGCATCACCAGAAATAGAGGATCGACACGTGACAATATGGAACTAGTCTGGACCATTTCTAGTGAGACCATGATACATCTGTATAATTAAAAAAAAACAAAAATTTAGTTTTCTTGAAACAATTTGTAATGTTAATCTGTTTGAGACTATAATATTGCGAAACTGTGGAAAATATACATATACCATTTTAGTTACAAAAAAAAAACATTTAACATATAAAGAAGAAGAAAATGAAAGATACATAAAAAGAATTTATAATCCATTTTTTTCTTAAAAATGTAATTTTGACACATCCACGTAGATTAATAATGTGATAAAATATATTAATGTATTTATTTAATGTATAATTATTTAAATAAAGATGATTTAAACAAAAGTTTATTTGTTGTTTGAAAAAATAATAGACAACATATAAAAAATTATATTAGAAACATGGAATGATATTTTATTTTATTTTTAAAAAATAACACTTTTTATGTAACAGAAGAGCTATTATACAGTCGAAGTCAGTATTGTAATAACACTTTCGGGCAAATCTTACTAATGTTTTTTTCGGTGGCAAATCAGTATTGTAATAAAACACTATTCTTTTCCCCGAAAAAAAATAATAAATAAAAATCATTAACTACCAAATAGTTCGTTATGGAGGCTAATCGGCTGAGATCGTCCATACCAAATAACTTTACCAACGAAATTTAGCCGTCCGTTTTTACTATTCAGAAACAATTGACCTAGCTGAAATAACGGTCCAGATCATCTCGCTTAAATACCTGGAGGAGAATATATAAGAATAAAAGAAACGGCGCTCTACTCTGTATTTGATCACCACCTGAAACCCTTTAACAGCTTCCGAGAATTCCACCAACCATGTCCAGAGTCGCGGTTCTTCCTCTCGCTGTTTATCTTCTCCTCTTCGTTTCAACCACTGTTCGAGCCACCGATGTCCAATATTGTGGTAACGTTTTTGACCCTCTTGTTTCTTCCTTTCTCGACTGGTGCTCTGAGGTTGTCATGTATGTTTTATTGTAGAGGAGAATGCAGAGTATGAAGTGAAAGTGAAAGAGGTTTACATATCGCCCAATCCTATAGCTCGAGGCGAGACAGCTACCTTTACCATCTCTGCCAACACAGGTTTGCTTGCTTCACTTCACTTTTCTTTAACTGTTTCAACACTTGTATCTTTGCTTTTGCATCTTATTAGTTTCTCAATGATTATTTGTGTGTGTTTCTTCTTATAAAGGCCGTGGGATCTCGGGTGGGAAGCTGGTGATTGAAGTTTCGTACTTTGGATGGCACGTTCACTCTGAGACGCATGACCTCTGCAGTGAGACTACTTGCCCTGTAGAAACCGGAGATTTCTTGGTTTCACACTCTCAAGTTCTTTCTGCCTATGCTCCTTCTGTAAGTTTTTGTAGGATTTTTGAGCAATAAATAAGAGACATAAATAACATGACTAGTTTGAATGTGTCTGAATCTGAACGTTGCACACTCTCAAGTTCTTCCTGCCTCTACTATTTTATCTATCTTCCAGGGTTCGTACTCGCTGCAAATGAAGATGATTGATTTGCAGAATAAGGAGTTAACGTGCATTAGATTCTACATCGACATTGGATCCGCATCATCTGTGGCCGACATGTAGAGCAAATTCACCTGGTGAATACTGTCAATCACTTTATTTACCACTGTATAAATAGTTTCTTAGATTTGTTTTTTAATCTTTTCTAGCTTATATATATCACTTATTTTAAGACCTGGCTTTTGATGTTTTTCTTTTATCATGGATATATAATATATATATATACAGTTAGGTGCTTTTTGCTGATTTAAACAACATATCACCAGGTCTCATGACATCAGTCAAGTGGTTGAACGGTATAATTGACCATTTTTAACCATCATGTAATGTGAAAAGTAATCAGCGCAAGTATATATAAGATTGATTGCTGATCATCATGATAAGTAATGGTAAGATGTGGACGAGATGCAAAAATGGGCTTGTGAAATGTCCTCTTTGTAGTTGATGTATAACTAACTATTCGCATTTGAGAACTCAACTATTTCAAACGAGACACCAAACCTCTGTTTCTCTCTTATCTTTCCAACCAAACTTCTCACGACCACACACCTATCCTTTTGACATGTTTCTGTCTTTTGTAGTATAGTGAAGACGTTTGGGGATGTTAAAAATCGTAATCAGGCGTAGTAGACTGATACGAGAGGGATGTCAACGTCGTTGTCATTGTCATCCTCACAAGCCACCACAACATACATCCAAGTGACGTCTATAAGCAGGCAATTCAACCTTAGCCCCTTCTCTTGCAAGATCCACCAGTCTCCTCTGCATCATCCCTTTATGCATTGGGAACATACTGTTGTACAGTAAAGAGCTTCCGACTGATGTGCTGTACGCGGTAGGATGTGATAGAACCCATGGCCCATTGGGCTCATTTCATTATGGTCCAGTTACTTTTCTGTCTCTTGTGTTTGTGTCCTCAAATAGTGAAAACTCTCTTTTACTTTTCTTTGTCAGTAACAACAACTGACTCATGATCTTTTACTTTTCTTTTGGTCCTTATAATTATTACTTTTCACAATATACTAAGTTTGGTTTATAATAACTTAAGTACACCAAAACAAAACAAAATAAAATAGGATAAATATTACATAAAATTAAAATAAAATTCACACAACAAAAAAATACATTTAATAAATTTCACACAAAATAGAAATACAATAAACAAATTTAGCACAAATTAAGAAAAATTACATAAACACTCCAATATTGCATATCTTACAAGTGGTATCAAAATACCAAAACTCTAAAATTTGTATGTATGTGTGCTGTTTTTTATTATATATGTGATTTAGATTATTTGTATTATATAATATTGTAATATTGTATGTTGTATAATATATTTTATACTTATTTGTGAATTTTTATAATTATTAATATTTTTTAATGTTAAAATTTATAATGCAAATGTCAAAAAATGATTTTTTGAAATTTATGGTTGGAATAATCAACCTTCGAATCTTTATTTTGAAGTTTGCTCCTTTTAAAATAAGATTTTCGGTTGGAGATGCTCTTGGCTAACGACGACTATGGAATCACATGCGACTGATACACAAATGTATCATGTACCGCCTCCTCCAGAACAAAATTTTACAAAATTGTTTGTGGCAAGAGTAGAAACTTTTTATGTTCAAAAAAAAAAACGAGTAGAAACTTTTCTTTCTTACACAAAGTACATTCAGTATTTTATTATGATTAACCAAAACACGTGACACTAAAACTAAAATGAATTTGGCGGTTTCAAATTTTTCCACAGTAAAGGAGAATCCGGAAATGTTCTGACAAGTCACTAGTTCTATCTTGAACATAGATCATTACATCCCCTGAAGCCTCGTTACCGTTTAAACTTTTCTACTTTTATAAAGCTTACAAACATGCACTATTAGGTCGTGTGGACTATATATCCTCAGCTCAACCACGAATTCAACCTTGAGCAGCCAGCAGGGGAATCTTCATATTGACACCACCTTTTTCTTAAAAACTCTTCTCAGCATATATAATTTGTTATATCTAATATTTTCTTTTTCCTTAGAGAATTTAAGTTTGTATATGTTTGATGTGCAAAATAGCATACACAACACGGACAAAATGTATCCACGATATACCATTCATAAATTAAATTTATAATTTTACATAATACTAACTGTGGGAAAATATGAAAACAAGAAAGGAGTAATCATGTAGTGTTATAAACTAAAGAGAATGTGGAGAGTGATTTGTGAGAAAGTTGTGTGTATTTCTCATTAGCCAACATCACAATATATAGTGGTTTGATACAAGGGTTTACAAATGCTTTACAAGGAATAAAATCTACACATTGATTACATTGACTACATTGATGTCATAGAGAAGACTTGGTCATGGTGATAACTCCAAGGTTGACTGAGTCTTCTGATCTCGGTCCGGTTTGTAGATGAACCGATGTAGACCGGATGTAAACCTCCTTGCACTTCCTCTTGTATATGTTGGACTTGTATAGTACTTGGTTAAGTACTTGGTTATGGTCCATCCACACAATAGATTTCATAACACTCCCCCTTCAATGCCATAACCATATGAGTTCATAATATGCTTAATGTTGCCTCATTAAAACCTTACTAGGAAAACCCATTGGGATAAAACCATAGTTAAGGAAAAAGAGTACAACACATACTACTCCCCCTGATTTAAACATCACTTGCTGAATAGATGTTCATGGATTCTTTACTTGAACAATCTTGTATTGTTCGGACATATCATGTCTCTTAGAATCCTGATGGTACTTTAGAAAATGTACCACTTTGATATCGACCACTTTAGTACTTTAGATAAAATGTACTATTTTATACTCTGGTCGTTTTGATTATGGTCATTGACCAAATCACTCTTATATGCCTTTCCATAATATTGGCTGGCTAGTACTTTAGATCCTTTGTATAATATGGATCATCATTATATCAAGTATGAGCTACTTAGCTCTCTAGGACTTATGGATATGCCTTAGCTTTATGAGTATAATATTATTTGCCATAAACAACTTTAAACAAAGGTCATGTCAGTTAGATCATGATCCTTATTTACATATGTCCATAGATGATCTATGATTGATCTGAGACATTGTCAATCTTAGTGTGCCGGCAATTCGTACACTTATATATATATGGACGATTGGACTGATCTAGGCCGGACACGGTCATGACATAGAATTGATCTAATTGATCCTCAAATTTATGTCTAATGACATCCATGATCTATAGCTTTATCATGGACCAAATCTTATAATATGGTCGGACCCGTTGGGTCGCATATGGACGCATAATGCGGTCCTACACCTTTTGTTCAAAGATGAACTTTGATCTTATAACTTATCTTTATGATAGCTTATTCATTCATACCACAGCTTGGTTGGTTCATGCTGAGAATTTTGACCAACTATAAGTATTACCAAAATTTGGCTAATTTGTGGTGATGGTCTATAACCTTTCTAAGGTTTCATGAATAACCATTTAACCTATCTTAGGCTGGTTAGTATAACACAAGGAATTCAAAATTCCTCTATAGACTGATTTGAACTGTTCTTATAGAACTCTTCATTTGCTTATATGTAGCAATTTAATTTAATCCCGGGACAGCTCTGTTCATGCGAACTTCTTTTCTCATCTTATGATTCTGAGCTTAATACATTTTGGTAAACCTTTTAGGTACCAATAATATTATTATCATCCAGTGAGTCATATATAACATACTACATCTTTTGAATTTCTTCCAGACATTATATGTAGTGACATATGTAGTATTATCCACCACTTTGGATTATATAGACCTCCCTTGGTCTGTCTCACGATTTACCCTTCTTTCAGGATTTATTTATTCACTGGGCATCATATGGCGTTTACATATTCATGGCCAATTCAATACGCCTTTATCTGTCACTTTTAGAAACCCCACGTTTCTTTCTTTTATTCATTATTTATGAGTACTCTTGCGTGGGTTCATGATCCTCGATTCATTATTCATGTGCTACATGTTTGCGCTTTTCTTATGAATGTATGTGTCGACACATTTATATATATATGGTTTCCTTCCAGACATCAAATAATTCATTGAGATCTCATCATTATCAATGCCTTCAGTACCATGAGGCCCGGCGTCCCGAACCCCAAGTGTTGATACTGACGGCATAGCCATTTCGGCCTTGTCTGGAAAATCTATTACCTCGGTTTCTTTTTGCACCTTTCTTTAATTTCCGAGGTTCCTTTTGGAACATATATTCGGTCTTATATCAGACTCTGTAGCAACTTGTTTGCGTCTTTAAGACATCAAAACCGTGTGGTGCTAAGCTGGGATAAGATGGTCATTCTTTCTCGGGTCAATGTGTCTGGCATTTTATTTTGCTATCATTGTAGCATATGGACGTCTATAAATATTTTCTAGTCCGAGGATCTTTGCCAAGACAATGATGGTTGATACCATTCTTTACCAGCTTACTACTTCTCCTTTCAAATGTTGGATATTGGGATTCATAAACTCTATGTAATCCTTGTTCCTTGGCCTATGATTAAATCACCCATTTTGGCTCAAGGTTTCTTTTAAATTTATGGAGAAAGTATATTCATAATATATATCCAACATATATTCCCAATCCTCCTTATGAGATTCTAAGATCATATCCTCCTTATGAGATTCTAAGATCATATGATCTTTAGATGGCACATATGTTTGTGGTGGATTCATTCATAATATCTTAATTCATAATATCTTAATATGATATATGTCTGGACTCATGACCCGTATTAGTCTGAGGTGGGAATATTTATTATCACTTATATGGCCTGATATAATATCAATGGCCTGATGCAAGTTAATCTTTTATAACTCATGATGTCCCCAAGCATATGGACTTTTAGATTTTGAACCTTATAGGTAATGGTCATAATATCATAAATTCAACCAATATGAAATATGGTTGTGGACCATGTTTCACGGATTTTAGTATGGTCATGTATCATGGGATTTGTCCTCACTCCCCCTCATGAACATACTCTAATTCGTGGTGCTTGGGACAATAAATTCCCTTGTGCATAGATATATATTGCACAAACGTGAGATCTTATGGGATAGCTTTTGTGCCCTTAAATCTTTGCATCATAATTCAGATTGCTAAGTATGGTAATGCCATCTAAGTGATAAGTTTCGTGGGTCAATCAAACATGATTATGATTGCCCTGGCTATTTGCCATTATCATATTGATCTCTAGATCAATAGAGAATGTAGTCTCGACCACTTAGGCTATTTTAATTTAGGTACTTTTATTCTTTTTTTGCCCATTGTTGGAAACCATATTTTCTTCTTAATTCAATGGGTCTTACAGGGTGAATATAATGCCTTTTAGGCAAAGCCTTGGTCGGACTTCTTTTCCTTTCTTTCAAGGAATGTCCAAATGAGTTCAAGAGTATTTTATGCATCATAATAGAGCCTGGATGGCCAAACATGTTGTGCCATATGTTATAGGCTTCTCTGAACTCTTTGGAAAGTGATTTGGGGTACTTAACCCACAATCATATTTATCTTGGCTTAATGAAGTCTTATAGATATACTAGGTATAGTCTCTAGGACTTTCCTTTGGCCATGGCCATTTTCATAAATCATAAGGAATCTTTTCTTTCCTTTGCCCATAGTTTCAATATATATAGACCATTCATATGAATGTCTTTGAAACTTTGATAAATTCCACTTTGATTTATGGGGAATGTAATGCATCAGAGATTTTCAGATGTGTGCCTTTAGGCATCATGAGGTTGGACTAGCCATGACCTTGAATAAAATATCTTTTGTCTCTTAATGTAATGTGGCTTGGTCCATTATAGAGAACAAAGACAAAGTAAAATGATGTCAAAATCTAATTGGCCTCTTTAAGGCAATATGAAGTCTCGTATTCAAGCTGATCATCATTCTTATGGTCGAAATTATTCGCACCATCTAGATGGACCCAATGGGCCATAGGGTTCTATCCCTTTATGCTCTCCTGGTAGAGTTCAAAAGGGTGTTTGGGAGTTTTACATCGGTTGGCCCAATGATTATTCATCCCACACTGATGGCAAGCAGATTTGGTCGAGGCCTGGGTTTTTAAAATCGGACTTATTCCCACGGACTTATACTCACGGCTAGGTTGATAACCTTGGCCTCGGCCTCGACTAATGTTGTAGGTGATATCCACGCACACCCTTGTCATCTTTCCATGGCCTTTCGCATGGCCATGGTTTGACTCTTTCATATGGCTCTGTGGCCGTATGTGCCTTAGGCAATGCCTTAAAATCCAGGAAACCTCATCTCACTATTCCTCATGAGTAACTCATTATTTTGCTTAGCAAGCAACAAACAAGAGATTAAATTTGCATATGTGGAGGAACCCTTTTCTCGGTATTATTGCTGAAGCAAAACATTGCTTGTGGAATGTAGAGAATTTCTTCTCTAACATGTCAGCATATGTGATAGTCTCTCCACACAATTTCAACTATGAGACTATCATGAATAGAGCCGAGTTATACTCATCCACAGACTTATAGTCTTGGGTCTTTAGGTCCCTCAAATCATATAGGACCTTTGGTAATAGCACCGTATTATGGTGATCATTTCTGGATTTAAGTTTTATCCAAAGGTCGAGAGGATTCTCAATAGTGAGATATTGATCATTGAGACTTTCAGTAAGGTGATGGCTTATGATTAAGAAAATCGCCTTGTATCTATCTCAAAAGTGAGAAATTTAGATATAGTCACCAAGATTTAGATTTCAAGATGATTTTCAACATCTGAATTAACATTGCTTTCAAGCATCAAGAATTTATGCAAGCAATAGAAGCTTTAATTTATATGATTTAATTTATATGATTTAATAATGATTTAATAAGGCTTCCCTCAAATCATATAATATATTTGCTTTAAGCATTTCTAGTATGACAATGATCAATTGATCACTGCATCTAGTGATCCTTTTAATTATAATTCATATTTGAATTGATTATATATATGTATATAATTTCATATAGGGTTTCCAAGCCCTTTAGAATTTTGAAAAAGGATCAATCATAATTTTAAATGAGATCAAGCAATATGGATGAAAATCAATCACAATGGTCGAATGATAAATGCATGGCTCAAGAACTAATCGGATGTTCTGTCCTAAGCATTGGACCAAAATAATATAAATGTGATTCTTAATGCATGAGGATATTTGGTTTTCAAAGATCATAAAATAATAACTGATTCCTTCCCCCCTTTACTGGGTAAACCAAGACAAGAAAATTTATAACTTTTTAGGAAATGTCTAAACCAAATTCAATCAGATTTTTAAATCAATTGGTTTCAAGGAAGGTTTATATTTTAATAAAAGCAAGGATGCTTAATTCTTAATAAACTATATGACAAGAAGATGCATGGAATGATCTAACAATTTACTTATCCATGTTTGATCGGTTTGAACAGGTTTATGATTTCAATCAAGGCAAACATGCTAAGTTTAAATGAAAACCGATTTTGTCTAATTATATGCAAGCAGAGAGAATCATTTAGATGCAAGCAATATGAACCATTTTAATTTATATGAACTATTATCAGGATTGTCAATGATATGCAAACATAAAATCAGTCTTAGCAATATGACAATTATGTATGGTCAGATTTTTAAACAATATGACAATTGCATTCAAAGTTGGTTCAAGATGATTCAAGATGATTCAAATTTTTACTAAACTTATGCTATCAAGTATGCAACAAGATTACTATATAATTTTAATCATCAATTTCAGGCATATGGTAAAAGATCAAGATTAACTATCAACTTATGTGATCAATATTCAATATGATATGAAATCTATTCAAGGTTGGTTCAATTATTTAGCTATCAACCTATATGATCAAATGATTTCATGCATATTTATTCTATCTTATTAAAATCAAGACTATATGTTATAAAAGTTTTATAAACATTTTCAGTCAAAGATATGCATTTAATAAAATCAAATATGCATTTATAAAATCCGATTTTGCATTTATAAAAATCATAAAACTTTTAACAGTTAAAAAGCAAACATCAATATTCAAAGATATGCAATGATGGGATTTAATTTCGATTTTATTTTTGGTTGACTGGATTCATGGTTTTGATCTTTGGATTTTCGATTTTGCTGGTTGAAAAACCAAGCAAGAGGTTTAAGGGTTTTGATGGTATTGATAAACGACTTATACAACCTGCTGGAACAGCTGGTGATGCGAATGAACAAAGGTTTGATTATTGGTTTCAATCCTTTAGACAAATCCGGATTTAAGGCCGGATCATATAGGAGAAAGGTAAAGCCGATTTATGGCTTACAAACCAAGAAGGGGATTTAGGATTTAACATTTTATTTTATAAGAATTTTATAATTAAGATTCATATAGATCTTTAAATATTTTAATCTGATTTGATATACTTAGAACCTTTAGAGAATTATAACTTTTATGGATTAAAAATAAATCAGAATCAAGTTTTTCATGGAATAATGGATCATAGAAACAAGATTAATATTATGGATTCATATAGATCCTTAGATTTCTTTTCAGATATAATGTGTTCTTAGATTTTATGGATAGATTAGTTTACCATTTTACACCACAAGAATCTGAATGGACCACCATGAGAGAGAGCTAATCCACAGATGAGCTGGTTGAGAGAGAGGTGGAGGAGCTGGCCGGAAAAACCATGAGTCGGCGACGCGGATAGTTTATGCGATTGACGACGCGTCAGAGATCGGATCGACAAGCCGTCTACGGCAACGGATTCTTCTCGTCTTGGGCTTCAGATTGATAGGTGGATCGTCGTCTGGCTCCACAGGGTTTGAGAGATACGGCGGTTTAAAGTTGCGCATGGATTTAAGATTTTGTGGCCGGAAAAGGGAGCTCAGGTGGAGAGAAACTTCTCAGGTGGAGAGCACTATCGTGCTGATAACGTGTTATAAACTAAAGAGAATGTGGAGAGTGATTTGTGAGAAAGTTGTGTGTATTTCTCATTAGCCAACACCACAATATATAGTGGTTTGATACAAGGGTTTACAAATGCTTTACAAGGAATAAAATCTACACATTGATTACATTGACTACATTGATGTCATAGAGAAGACTTGGTCATGGTGATAACTCCAAGGTTGACTGAGTCTTCTGATCTCGGTCCGGTTTGTAGATGAACCGATGTAAACCGGATGTAAACCTACTTGCACTTCCTCTTGTATATGTTGGACTTGTATAGTACTTGGTTAAGTACTTGGTTATGGTCAATCCACACAATAGATTTCATAACATGTAGTATTAAAAGATTAAACAAAGTATAAGAACTTAAGGGATATAATTGACCTGTGAATTCACACTGTACGTTAGGTAGGTTTCAAGTTCAAGTGTTCAACTATTATAAAATGTCATTTGAAAATGTTTGAAGACAAACGGAGTACGAAGTTTTCCGCACCTTAATGTTACAGAAAGACGTAATGCATAGGATTCAACGCATGCTAAAATCCTTGAACAGTTGTCGTCGCATCATAGCTGCATTTCCATTTGCAAGACAATTTGAAACTAAGCAAAAATGTTATTGTAAATAGAGTAAAAAAGAGGAAAAATATATTTTGTGTCAGTAAAAGATGAATTGGTTTAAGAGTACAATAAATATATAGAGAGGAGACAGTAGTGGTGTCGTAGGAACTCAGTAAATCAATTGTATTAAGATACAAAATCGTAGGGTCCCCCACTCTAGACTGAAAGAGTTAAAGAAAGAAAAGGACAGTTTACACGAAGACATACAGTGTACTCTGGCTTCACATGAAACCCTAGTTACTTACCTTTGTATCACCTTTTTCACTCAACCTCCTTTATTACTTTACCACCTGACCCTCTCTCTCTCTATCTCTTAAGCCCTACGCATAGCTAATGGTACTGCTATATTCCATATCCCACGCTTCTTCCGAATCTACTGCTGGATGCTTCTCTTTTTATATAGAAATCCCAACTTAAAGCACGTTTTAACCAATTCCGTTTTAGTTTGTTATATACCAAACCAACTCAATATTTATGTTTTTTGTGCTCGTGAATCTTCTTCGGTTTGTGATGTTCTCTACCTGTCTATTACTGTTGTGTTACAGTGTTTGATCCCTACTTACACTATTCATAATTAAGGGCTATGTATGCCAAAGTCACACGTATGTCTTTTCTACATTTTTTTCTTCGATCAAATTAGATCTCTACAAATGTTTTGATCACGTGTGGATTCATAATATTGCTGTGTAACCTAGATATATGCACACAACTACATTGCCATATGTTTTGAATCTTTAGATCCAATCAAAAGTGATTTAAGTTCATGAATCTATATATATATAGATATGCTTAACGCATTGTGATTATACCATATAATACTATATTAACCTGGCTTTTAAGGACGATTAATTTGACTACAATATTCTACTACTACCTCGTATTCTCAAAGGTCATAAAGTGTTGTTGGAGTCAGATCTTCACAGAGTGATCATCTACTAGTAACTAGTAAGGCTAAACACAATTAACATATCGTCCATGAAAATGGTTCCTCTGACAATGTTTAAAGTTGGATCTTAGAGCACTAATATTGCAGGTTTCTCTAAAGAGTTTTAAAGAGGAGGAATCCACCAAATGGAGAGAAAAGAGGAATAAATAGAGAAAAAAGGCGCAGGTAGAGAAACTGCAACTGGGCGTTTCTGTCACTATTATGCGTGTCCCATGACACGTGGTGACCTGCGATTGGTGAATTTTTTTTTTATTTTTTTTTTAAGAAAAAGTGAAAAAACAAAAGTTTAAAGAAATCATGTGGGTTTCTGTGGATAAGGGTGCTCTTAGACATGTAAAAGTTACTAATCATGTATTATTTTTCAGAAAAAAAATGTACATGAACAAGAGGCATATACATTTCACACTGTTATCCTATATACACTTGGGAATCTGATTCTCTCTACTCAGCTTTCGGAGACGACGCCGTTTCGGCTTGCGAAAGGCTGCGCCAGAAACCACCGCTGTAAAATCTGTTCCACATCTCTTTCTCTAACGCCACCGCTTCCTCGTCGTCCTCTTCTCCTTCCTCCTTCAGTTCCATCGCTAGCTTATCCAGATCTTCGTCCTCTTCTTTGCTCGGATGAACAGCGAACTTCGAGCTCCCGACTTTGCTCAGCTTCGAATCTCCATTTCCTCTCCGCCGCATACGGCGGCAGAGTCCGCGAGGGATTTTGTAGACGGCGAGGACGACGAGGCTGACGACGCTGCAAGGACCGCAGCAACACAGCGCGGCGAAATCTGCCGTCGTGCCACCGCAGAACTCAGCCGCGGTGGATCCTCCGCAGCACAGCGACGGCGTCGACGGACTTCGACGGAGACTAGGTTGTTTCTCGCCGAGAGACGGTTCGGTAGAAGTCGACGGATTCATATTTGCGATCAAAGATAAAAAGTAAATCAAATCAAAATCAGAGAAGATGATTCTCGGCCTTCTTCGTCTTCTCCGCACGTCTTTGCTCAATGTGCATCACCACTCCATTTTCCGAGAAAGATAGGAACTGAAATCTGGGGAAAATAATATTTTTCTCGAGAATCTGAAGAGTTTGTTTGAAAATGGAGAGACTGTTGAGATGAAAGGCCAAAGCGCTGAAACTGATTTTGGGTTATTTAATGAAACGCCCGTGAAGTTAACAATCATATGCGTATGTGTGTATTCTATATATATATATACTAGGTGTTTTCTTGCACCATGTGCAGTAAAATTGTTTTCAAAATTTAATTTATATTTAAAATAAGGTTTATTAAATATTATAGATTTTATTATTTTTACCGATATTTAAATATAGATTTTATTTATTTAAATATTAAATTAAAATAAAATGATTTTTTATTTAAAAATATATTGTATAATTATCAAAAATTTGAACTAACAATATTTATAGAATATGTAGATATATAAGAATCTAATGATTTTATGATTAGAAATCAAGTTTTTTAAAAAATTGTAGCAATTTTTTAAAGATTTAGTAATACAAATTGTATAATTATAGAAAATAAAATAAAATATAATTTCGAAATTTTAATGTTATATATGAATATATTTATTTTAGAGATGATTTATGCGATATTACCATATTTAAAGAAGTTTACCAAAAATAAATATCAATATTAAATGTAAGGTATGAGTTATTACCATATTCTAAAAAGTTTATCAAAAATATAAATTAACATTAAATGAAATAATCCATGTCATATTTTTCGGAAGTCATGTCATCAATTTTAGTAGTCATGTCATATTTTTTTTGTGAAACTGATTGTAAAGAGGACATGTGGCAATACAAATTGTATAATTATAGAAAATAAAATATAATATAATTTCGAAATTTTAATGTTATATATGAATATATTTATTTTAGAGATGATGTATGCGATATTACCATATTTAAAGAAGTTTACCAAAAATAAATATCAATATTAAATGTAAGGTATGAGTTATTATCATATTCTAAAAAGTTTACCAAAAATATAAATCACATTAAATGAAATAATCCATGTCATATTTTTCGGAAGCCATGTCATCAATTGTAGTAGCCATGTCATATTTTTTTTGTGAAATTGATTGTAAAGATGACATGTGGCAAAATCACTTCTCAAATATAGTCTAGGGGATATATATACACACATAATAGTCGTCTCATTGGATAGAATATTATATCCATTAAAGCCTTATTTTAGTTACATATCTGCAATAAAAACGTTCCTCAAAGAGGTTAGCTAAAAAGAATTTAGTTATTATTATATTAGATTTTTCTGTGTTTAATTTTGACTACTTATCCAAAGTTGTAAGTACATAGCACTATTCTAGATAACTACCATCACATTATCATTCTCACCAGCAGTAAGAATGCTAGTTAAAAGCCTTTTTTCAAAAAAAAAAAAAAAAATGCTAGTTAACTCAGAAAAGTTTCTTTAATAATGCAAAAATATGTTGGCAAAAAATAATGGTAGACAAAAATAATCTGAAATAATTTATTGTACGATTAACCAATACAAATAAATTTATTGTCTTAATTGTTGAACTTTTCCATAAAATTACAACAGTATATTAGTAAATGTCATTAAATAATATGACAAAATACTTGCAAATATGAACAAAAGAAAATTGAATCTGACCTTCCGATTAAATTTGAGGCCAATGATATCTATCAACACCTCCGGCCCAAGTTTGAATTATAGGTGGGCCGATGGCTGCGGTTTGGCCACCCTAATGCAGCTTGTGACAACAAACGTTTATGGAAGAACAGCAACAGTGGTTGGTGTGTACTCCGCGAGTAGCTACACTACTGATGTCGGTATGAGAGCTGACGTTGCAAAAGTGGAAACGGAGGACCTCACAATAAGGCTCTCTGCAGGGGTGTTCAAAGTAATCGAGGCTCCACTTGACAGCCATAGCTTTACCAACCACTAGCTGATACATAAGCTTTCAGCTTCAATGGCTTCTCCTTATCTCACTAATGTACTCTGTGCATCTAAAACTTTTTAATAAGAAAAACTCTACTTGTGTTAACTTATATGTTACTTTAGTTACATGCACAGTACAGGCTTTGTGATTTGGGTTATATCATACTTTTTGATTTCTCTCTGTTGAGTCAGAAGTTTGGATTCTTTCAAGGCAAGGAAACAGAAAGGAGGCTTGCTTAAAATGTATTAAAGCACACCGATACATAAAAAGCTGGAGTTAAAGACAAAATTGTTTCAGTAGAGAACAAAAGAAAAAAAGTAAACAACATGATTCTCGCCGGAGATTTTGATTACACAAGCAGAACAGCGTTTATACATCCGTCATTCTCTGGATTGTTTGTCACCTGAGCGTACTTCCCTATAAGCCAAAAAGAAAAAAAATAGAGAGAGTTTAAAGAACCGCTAATCACGCTTAAAATCTTGTACAAAGTTCTTCAAAAATATCACTTACCCCAGACAACTTTTCCAGCTGGTGTAACAAGACCAAGCTCACTCACATTGACCTGAAAACCAATTCAAGCCTTTAGAACAGATTACAAGTGTGAGAGAACCCAATATGTATATATATATATCTTTAGAACAGATTACAAGTGTGAGAGAACCCAATATGTATATATATCTTGGTCGTGGTGTACTAACCTCAATGATTGTTCCTCTGGTCATGACACCAAGCGATGTATACATTGGACCGTTGGGATTCTTCTTGATCCCGATGATCTCAAGACAGAAAGTGCATCTTAGCTCAGGGTGAGTGACGTGGGCCTTGGTGAAACGAAGTCCAGAAGGGCGGATGAATCGCTCGTACTTTGGCGGCTTCCTAGTGAAACCAGGTCCAACAAATGTAGCTTTTGTAACCATCCTCTTCCACTGTTTTGCTGTATAGTTTAATACAAAATGGGAAAGCATTTTTAATACTTGTAACTGACAATCTAAGCTAAAGAATAAACTCAACATAATCTAGAATACAAAGCTTAGCATCTCAAACTAAACACATACTTTTCCTCTTCCCAGATCTGATGACTCTGAACATCTCATCTTCAGCCACGGGACGGACCTGGAATAGGAATGAGTTATTAGCTACCAAGAGAGAGAACATTCTAAACCACTAACGAGTACTAAAGTAGACGTTATATAAGATCCATGAACATAGTTTTCACCTTTGGCAGAGGAACCTCCCACTTCCCAGCTTTCTCTTTCCTCTTTTGTTTAATAGTGTTGCTAAGAACCTACACCCACAGCACACAAAGTCATATATTGCTTTCTTTCACCAAGAATCATCCACTACATACATCAACTCAGAAACAAAAGCAAACCTTGGCCCGAGAGGTATTCTCACGATCAAGAAGATAAGCAGGAACAGCTCCTTCCTGAACATCCTCATCAGTTTTACGCCTTGATGAACTCTCCTCATGCATCTTCAATCTGCAAAACCAATGTACAACAAACAAACAAAAAAAAAATCTCAGAACAAAGCACAAAGATTACTCATTTCGCCCTAACAAAACATATCAGGATCCACTCTAATAGCTATATAACTTACGTTTTCTTCATTTGAGCTTTCTCAGCGTAGTTTTTCTTAGCAATCATCTTACCCTTTATACCTATAGACTGCAAATTCACCACACAACAGACACGAATCAGCAAAATAAGAAAAAATAAAAAAAAGTTGAACAAGTGGAAGGAAGAAGGCAGAACATTCTGAGCCTGTTTGGAGCGCTTGTGAACTTGACGAGCCTCCTTCTTGCGCTTGCGCTCTTCGTAATCGAGGCGGCGTCCATGCCTCTTCTGGTGCAAATCGATATAATCTCCCTGCGGCTGTTTTTTTTTTTTCAAAATCAAGCAAAGAAGAAAACAACACGAATAGTCAGAGATCGATATCCTCAATTTCTACAGAAGCGAAAGGTATAATAAGAATGCTCCGGCGGCGGAGAACGAACCATTGTTACTTTCGAAAGCGGTGAGACGGTGAGAGAGAAGTGAGAAGGAGAGAAGCTGTTAGGGTTTTATTTAACGAACCGTTTGGGTTCTGTTTAAATTCGATGGGCTTGCTTTGTAAACTAATGGGTTTTTATTTATCATTGACTAAGCCCATCACTTTAAGATGGTGGAGACTAGTGATATTAAAAAAAGATAATTAACTTTCCGATTTTCTTAAATTTTGCTACATCCAAGATTAACTCTATAGGCAATTCTCTCAAATAATCATTTTTAAGTTTTTACAAAAATAATACTTAACAAATAAAATGATCAAAACAGTCTTTTTTGTTTTGAAAATTTTAATATTTATTTATTATTTTTAAAAATTTGAACACATTCTTTAAACCTCACCCCTTAACTTTAAACTCTAAGTTTTAGATTAATTAACCTAATAATAATAAATGCATATTTATCCTTCAATAAAATTTCTCTTGATCATTTTTCTCCTTAAAAGACTATTTTTGTGAAAATAAAATAAAAAAGCTATCTAAGGGAATTTCCCAACTTTATATGAGCTAGTATTATTTTTTGAGTTATTCTTGGGTTAATCCTAAAGGATAAATTTGTAGGTTCATCAACTAATATGATTTCATTATTTCATATTCAATAATTTAAAAAAAAACAAAATATTGTCAAATTATATTATGTTTTTTAGTTAAAAATATAAAATTAAATAAAAAACCAACTATATTAGAGTAATGATGTTGGAATTGAGTCATATAGCTTCTCATATGTTATGGCTTAGCCCTTTTATGACAGATATTGGAGGACAAATTCTTTTTTTTCTATATTTTCAGAGAACGAGGATTTGTATATGTTTTATTCGAAGCTGCCATCGGAGTATATATAAATATTTTATTTTTATATTAATTTAAATTCATAATCATAAATCATCATAATATTATTATAAATTATATTATATTAATAGTCATTGTATTTTATCATAATAATATATTTTCATATTTTTATAATGTTATAATATGTTAATATTGGTAATTTATTATTAAACTCTTAAAATATCTTATAAAAAATCAGTCATAGATATCTCGCAAACATAACAATTTTCAAATGTTGTATCAGTCATATAAAACGCTTAATAATAGTTAGAATAGTAACCATCTACATTCGTATACTCTCGCATTCGCACCCGCAACCGCAAACCGTTGTCTTTGAATCAATCAAACCCTTAGCGTCGGAAAACAATTTGCTGGCTCGCTTTAGAGGTTTCATATCAAATGGGTATTTAAGGCCCAAAGATGAGTGATTTAGTGAGCTGCCATTTCCAATTGTTTTCCTAATATACATTGTTTTTGATGGATGATTAATATGATACTTACAAACTCGTCATGGTATTTGCTTACGTCACCATCAAGGCACCAAATATATGTCAATGATTTGAAAAGAAAAACAATACAAGAAGAGGGAATATTGATAAGAAACAATATGAAGCATCTTAACTTTAAAACTATTAAGGTAAAAGCAAGGGAGTATCTTTCTTCGTTAACAAACATTTAAATCAAGACGACCAAAGATGCTATGAGTTTTCATTCTAATTTTATATATGCATCTCCAGCTCATACAATCTTCTTGATCATCGTGGTATCTTCGCGAAAGCGACTTCATGGTATTATTTTAAGGTCGTTGATTGTGTTTATCAATAGTTAGCATTTTAATATTAACATTATTTGTAATCCAAAATCCAGCATAGGTTCGGCAGTTATACAAACCATAAGTTTGGATACCAACTGATTCTGACAAAAAAAAAAAAGCTTAGATACGTGGTTTTTCATACCTTTCGTATTTAATACAAAACTATCCCGGAATGTAATTACATTATATTTTCCAATTAAGATTCGAGTTATGATGGCAAGGTGAAGTTTAAGAGTATTGAGGCCTTGCAAATCAGTCTTATATAGTATGGTTAAAACTCAAAAACCGAATAACAATGCTAACTTTCAGAATCTCTAAATTGGAAGCTAGCTTAGATGCAATGATGTTTCTTGTAGTTTTAAGAACCTAAGAAAAGTAACAAGAACTCTTATTCTCCTATTTAATCTATTTTAAGTCTAAGAAAAATCCAAATATATGGTTTATCTATAATATAGAACTTCAATATGTATCGTCACAAAGCAAAGAAAAAGGTTCAGTCAAAGGAAGCCATGTAATGTAAGGATCATCCAAATTTGTTGGATAACTGCGTCAGCTTACAGTTGTTAATATTCAGCACCTTAGAATATATATGCCAAATTAATTAATAGTGGTGTATATATTTTTATAAGCATGAAATGAAACCATTCTTCCTTGATTCATAAACAAAGAGGTTAATATTATTGATTCATAAACTTATAGGCAGATTTCAAATAGTTTCCCTTACTCCAAAGCAATACGCAAGGAAGAGAGACCTTTAACAAACGCCTTTACCATTTTTACCAACGTTAAAAATGGAGGGGTCTTGTCGTCTTGAGATTATTAACAAACACCTTTACCATTTTGTTTGAGAATATTGATAGTATACCTTCTTTTCTTATCCATATTATTCATTGTCCATTCCGAAATACATAAATGTTAGTATTCACACTTACGGGGAGGGACTATTACTTTAGTTTAGCGGGTGGAAATTTGATAACGACGTGAAGAACCAAACAAGTGATTACGAGACATCTCTCGAGCCTTTTAATCCATTGTAGAAACAAATATTATTATGACGATTACATTCCTTACTATTCTGAACTAGTTTCATCTCATGTTTTATCGAAGTAAGAAAAAATATTATACAACAAAAAGATAGAAACGTTCTCCTTAGTCATTTTATAACATATTCATATGGTAGAGATATTAAAATTCACAAAACGAGATAGTAATGCAATTTAAAAATTAGCATAAAGAATATATTAAAAATTAGTAAACGAAAGAAATTAATCGAAACCAAGTAGTAAAAATGAATAAAAACCAAACTAAACGGGACATACTATGTAAACTACAGTAGAGACATAGAGTCGTAGAGTTGTAGAATTAGCTAGACTGATCGGATCCGATCTTATTCAGACCAAGTACAGCCCAACAGTAATTTTTTTGATCGATGAGTCTCTAGTTCTATTGAACTAGTCTGATACAAAATCTAAGTTCCACCCTGTGATAGATCTAATCTTAATCCTTCCACAAATATACATTAAAAAAAAAACTTAGAGATCATATTTAGATCACGGCAGCATACAGACATAAAATAACTTTCCCAAAGAACTATATATAATAATATTTCTTTAAAATACTACTACAAGATTATTATACTTAAATTGCTTGATAAATATATTTTAGCCGCGTTTTAACGTTTCCATGGAATATTCAAACTACAAAATTAAATAGCAATATCCTAGAAACAGAACAAAGATGAATAACAATAATTTATAAAAGAGAATGGGCATGGAAATCGCATTTGCATTAATATTCTCATCCTTCTCCTCTACATATATAAATACGAGCACAACTCCAAGGTGATGTCTCTCATTCATCATAACAATAATAATCATAAAAATTAACTTTTAAGCGAGAGGGAGAGAGAGAGAGCGTAGGGAAAAGAGAGATATGGAAGAGACAAAATCAAGATTCAAGAGGATCTGTGTCTTCTGTGGAAGCAGTTCCGGCAAAAAACTTTCTTACCAAGAAGCTGCCGTTCAATTGGGTAACGAGTTGGTACGTTCTCTCTTCTCAAACCTATATCTATATTTATATAGTTTTATACATACACATATACTTTCATTTTCACAATTGAACTCAATACATTGTTTATGACCTTGTTGTGTCGTTTGCGAGTACAGAGCCGTTTCAAATAAAATAAATCATGACTATTTGTTGTGAATATGCTGATTGATTAAAAGTTTATGATAGTACTTAATATGAACTTGGAAATGAAGATCTAATTCGAGATATGAACTCAGAATATTCTGTGAAACATTGGGTATTATGAGTTTTGATTGTGTGTTGCAACGAACAATGATGAATCTATCAAATGTGTGGATGCTTCTTCTTTGTTTGCTGAGTTCGAAGTTGTGTTAAATTTTATTGTTATTGGCATGAAAGAGAGATGGGAAAATAGCAAGCAACTTCTACTATTCTTAGCTGTAATCCGTCTGTCACTCGAGCAGCAGTCTTGCATGATCTGTTTTTATTTTATTTTCTGTTATTTACTTTTCAGTAATTTACATTATTTATTACACATATATCTCTTGTGTAATATAAACCTCTGATTTTTCCTAAACCTAAACTTAAGTTTCCAAATATGATCAATGATTTCCTTTACGGGAAAGATAAATAATAATGACAGTTTACTGCCTCGAGAGGCCAAAAATATCGTTCGTTGGAAGAATAATGACTCTATGTACCAAGCGTGTGTTGTAGGGTGTACTTCTTCAACAACACAAAATATTAAAAAAGGAACAATAATTAGAACCGTTGTAATAAATATTTGTGATTCATCTGTAGGCAGTAATAATAGTAATACTAGTATTAATAGGATAGTGACCAATGCAATTAGGATTGATGGTGATGAGTCCTTTTTTATTAATTGAGATTTGATATTTGATGTGGTCGCTTCTTTTTGGGGTCGATTCCGAATTGGGTTTTGCGACACGTGTTCGTTTTCATCATGAAAACTCTGTTATCATAAATAAATGCATATGACATTATAACAATAATTAACAAAAGAAATTGATGGTGGGAATGTGGTTGAAGGTGGAGAGAAGGATTGATCTGGTATACGGAGGTGGCAGCGTGGGACTTATGGGTCTCGTCTCTCAGGCTGTGCATCATGGTGGTCGCCATGTTTTAGGGTTTGCTCTCGCTCTCCTCTCTCTCTATATTCTATATGTATATACATTCACACATCTCTATGTATGTACAGATATCTACTCTCTGTTCATATGATATGATGCGTTTGCTAGTTCCAAGTACCCCATTACTCATCATTGTGTTCTAAACATTTCACTGTTAATGATGACTATCTAACATGATGCCTAGTACTTGCTAAAATAACCTATTATTTGTCACGTAGAATTTCATAATAGATTAGTCTTTGGTGTTGTTCAAAAAAAAAAAAGATTAGTCTTTGGTTTATACAAGATAATGGTTGAACCTAGTAAAGACTTAAACATAACAACGACAAAAGAGGATCTGTGCATGTTTCCTTTGTTGAAAACTGTCTCTTTGCTTTCACAATTATGTACTAAAATTATACTACAACTAGTTAAATGTTTGTGGTATCAATATAAGAGAATCCCGTTTTAATTATCTATAACCAAAATGGTCAAGTTGATTTCATTGTTTCCTAATTAATTATAGATTTGGAAGGGCTGTTTCGTTTTTGTGATTGATCCATTATTAACTTGTTTCTTCTCTAATCTATTGTAGGGTCATCCCAAAAACCTTGATGCCAAGGGAGGTATGCACTAAATAGAGCTCTTCTGAATTAAATCTTATTTTCGTTCGACTTGGTATTTAATTAGTATTATTGAGATAGAAATTGCCTTGCAATGATCTACAACAAATAGTGGTAGGACCAAAAGAGGAATGATTGAGACTTGGAGCGTTTTTTTTGGTTTCCTTCACGATACATCTCCTTGACCAACTAATATAATTTATATGTAATAATATCCAAAATAAAAAGACCATATATATAATATATTATAGAAGATATGTTGCCGTGTTCACATTTTAGAGATGCAATAATAAAGAGTGGTATGTTTGTTAAGATTATTTTATATAATACTTTGCAGATAACTGGTGAGACCATCGGAGAAGTGAAAGCCGTCGCGGATATGCATCAAAGGAAAGCCGAAATGGCTCGTCAAGCCGACGCCTTCATTGCTCTTCCAGGTTTGTAATCCTCCTTTTACTTTTTGAATATATGTAAGTTAGTTCCATTATAACTTTTAATATCTATAATATTTCTAATCAAATTTTGGCAAATTTTTAGGTGGATATGGTACGTTAGAAGAATTGCTGGAAGTCATTACATGGGCTCAACTCGGAATCCACCGTAAGCCGGTACGTAATCAGGGAAATTAAAATTTTCTTTTTATTTTACCTATTTTAAAATCCATATAGATGATATGAGCTTGCATTATTATAATGAGTTACGACCGGAATATGCGTGTTGAATATTTTTTCTCTTAGTTTAAAACCTTAAGTGTTCTGTATATTTATAATGTCCTGGTTTAATTTGACTGAATGAAAATACAAATCGTTGCATATGGTACGTCGTAATAATCACATGGAGCAAGATTCTTTTTGGGATATTTTATTCTTGCTTAACCTTTTCTGACATTCTAAGAGCATGTAGCGTTATAATTTTATAGAAATGTTTTTGCATGAATATAAAAACGATGTGTTGTCACGACGTACGACTACATAACCCTGATTGTGAGACCGGAAGCTTCCTATGTCTAACCTCTTGTATATACTATTTTTAATATATGGTTATAACATTATATGCATGTGATCAATAATTATTGACAGGTGGGTCTTCTTAACGTAGATGGTTACTACAACTCGCTGTTAACGTTTATCGACAAGGCCGTGGACGAAGGATTTATATCCCCTATGGCTCGTAGAATCATCATCTCTGCACCAAATGCTAAAGAGTTGGTTCGACAACTCGAGGTATAATGAATGTTATGTAACTGTGATATTTATTACATGCTTTAGGGTTATTGGGTTTACTCCAACATGTTGTTGTAGGAATATGAACCGGAGTTCGATGAGATTACGTCAAAGTTGGTTTGGGATGAAGTGGACCGGCTCAGTTATGTTCCGGGTCCCGAGGTAACTACGTGAGCAATTTAACTACATTATGATTTATGGGGAAGGTTTTTTGGGTAAAAGCAGTCGGTGTACAGCGGAATTTAAACTTTCATAACATCAGAAGGAAAGTTCGGGAAGGGGACAAAAGTAGTGGGGCCGTTTTGGTAAAATTATTTGGAGGGGGGGCCTTATGTAAAGTGGATAAACCACGTGGGTAACTGCTAACCGCGTATCTACCAAACCCCATCTTCCCCATTTGTCTTTTGTACATTTTGGTTGATGCCATGGTTAAGAAAACAAGGGATAGGCCTAGTATCAAGAAATGACAAAACGATCCTTTTATTTAGGATGTTTTAGAATTTGTAATGAAAATATAAAAACTATATTCATTTACACTACTTTTTTTTTTTTGTCATAACAAATCTGTTAGATTAATATTGAAATAATCGTGACTTACACAATGCTGGCAAAAGAACAAAGTCTTTCCGGAACCATAAACCGACGAAGTAAAACGACACCCCTCAAAGCTAAAAGTAAAAACAACAACAACAACGAATATAACTAAAGCTAAAACAAAGAATGGATAGACCACTACAGGAGATAAGAGCAGCACTTTGCACTCAAAGACAAGCATACCTTACGAGAGTACATTCACAAATAAATCCAGAGAAAAAGATCATCGAGATAGACAGCAAGCACACAAACATAACCAACACATAAACAGAATCAAGAGAGGTTAGAATCCTTAACCGTTGCTGTACGCACCATTCAATCCCAACTAAAACTCGCCATTGGACCTTGATTGGGCTCTCCACTCGCCTCATACGCACCAACACCCACGACGAAGCTCTATAAAAGCTTCCCGAACACGTCTTATTCACACAGCCGGTAACGGGATAAAAACCACTCCAAATCCAAGACAATCACGAACAAATCGGTGGCAATCGCGAACAATGGAGCACTCACTCCTAAAACCATCTATCTCCCTTCAATTCTTCTCCAAACAAACATGAGCTCGTAAAAGGCTCTGACCCTCAAAGATCACCAACCACAAGAGTTGACTTCAAAGGACAGAGACATCACACCAAATCAACCTCTCCAGGCAGTCCACCACCTCAACTCAGCCTAAACTAAAGGAGACACCATCACCACCTCTAAGCATCTTCAGAGATGACCACAAACAGGAGCAACGGCAGACACGAGGACATCTAACTTCACCGGCGCTTGAACCCAACCAACTCGTCCACAACCACCGCACAGAAGCCACCGCGATCCCACCCCACCGCTGCTCCAACCCAGCTTGAGCAAGCGTAGATCTGAACCACAGCCCAATCAGATCCTCTGGCTGAAACCAGATCCGAAGCCAAACACTTGAAGACATCTAAAAGGGAGAGATCCGCAAGAACATAAACAGAGACAAAAGGGATTGCTCCCGACGGCGGCAAGATAACGCCAAACCGCCGGAGCAAATCGAGAACACGACGGCGTTTTAGATTTTGTTAGAGAGAAAAAGTCGCTTTATTTACACTACTTCATACTATAATATTTAGAATCAGAAAAGAGAATATTCCGAGTAAACGTTAGCTGTCTGTTAAAGATGTGAATAATCAGCTGTTAAGACATAATATCAAATAAATCAATAATATGAAAGTAAATCGACCGACTTCTGGAGTGATAGGTTTTAGAACATTTCGAATTCGACTCCAAAATTTAATGTAAAATTGAATGAGAATTCTACTCAATTTACTGTAAAATTGAATGGGAAATGGAATAATAACCAAACAAAAAATGATACTCCAAATATACTGCAAATAGAGTGGGAAATGGAATAATGACCAAATAAAAAAGTGATTACTTTATAAATGGAGTAATCATTTTTCTGTTTGGTCATCGCACTATTTTCTATTCAATTTTACAGTAAATTATAGAGTGAGATTAAAGATGCTCTTACCTCTTGGAACATCTTCAATCCATTGTTATTTTCATCTTTATAATAGTATTGAGAAATGAAATTGTTCCAACACACCTCTATTTCTTCTTCTACAATAGAAATTTATAATTTTGCTCTATTAATAGAGGAAAAAATAGTATTCTTTATTTTCTATTTTTTTTAAAATATATATTGGAATATATATCACATCTATTATAAAATTCTTTTATTTTAAAGGTCAAAATAGCAAAATATATTGGAAATGGTCTAAAAGTTCTACACAATTATATAATTCTATTTAGAGCAACAAAATTAAACTAATCAAAGCTTTATCAATAAAGTTAGAATCCAAAATTTTAAGAAGGAAATATATTGGTTCTAGAAATCAATTTTCTACAATTTTAAATTTAGTGCTTTTAATATTTTGAGATATACTTATCGCAATAAAATTTAAAAGTAAAGCTACTAAATTTGCCGCTTAAATCTTGAAGTGAAAAATCCAAAATTATAGTTTCTACCAATTAATCCCCTAATCTTACATCCCCTTTCTAATTTGATTTGATAGAGTCAAAGACACTGCCTTCTTAGCATTATTCTTAACAATTTTACACAAATGAATACGTAAACATAGGGAAACATAAATAGGCATGGGCATTCGGATCTTAATTGGATTTCGATTTTATCCAATCAGATTTTGGTTTTTTGAGTTTATCAAAATCAGCTCCATTCAGATTATTTGACAGTTTGGTTCGAGATCAATTTGGGTTCTATCAGGTTCGGATCGGGGTTAATAAATTTTCAAAGAACATGTACAACCCAATGTACTTTCGGGTTTGGGTCCCAATCGGTTCTTCTGTTTAAAGTATCTGATACGTACTTATTTTGTAACTAAAACATAAGTAAAATCGATTTTTCCGGTTTTAAATACGTAATTTGTACTTTTTTGTAACCAAAATATAAGTAACATTTATTTAAAAATAAAAAAATAACATCAACCATGATCATTCAAAATCAAACAAAAAAGAAACATATTTATCGATAAAAACTAAATAAATGAAATCATAAAACGAAAACCATGTTCTCATGAAATAAGAAACATTGTTTAATGAAAATAAAATATAAATCTAAATATTTCAAAATTCAACAACCATTTTTAATCATCAACCTTCATGTATTAGAACCAGCAGCCTTCATATAATAGATAAGTATTTTAGATGTTCAATATATCTTAATATAATTTGAATATATATTAGGAATTGAGATCATATTTCGCACAAGATCTTTATGAGTTTTGGCTGTTTCAAGTTCTATCGTATATCTGTTTAGATTCGGATTCGGTTCGGATAGTACTCATGATCCAAAATACCATAAAACAAGATCCATTTGATATTTATATCGGGTTCAGATCGGTTCGAATTCATTTTTACCAGGTAAAATTCGGTTCGAATCTTCGGAATCTATTTTTTTCCAGCCCTAAACAGAAGAATCACATAGGAAAAACAGAAGAAATGAGAATAAGGGTGAGAATTAATAACTGAATAGTATTGTTCGAATATGCTTTTAATCAAACCTTATTTCAGAATTATTTTAGAGAATTTGCACCTCCTATCCAAATAATACTCTATAATTAATAACATACACATTCACCCATACATAATAGAGTATTTGATCCCCTATATTTATACTGTTTTAGGTACTTTCCCAATTTCGCCAAATTAACTCTTGATTTTATATAGTATCTATTTAAGAAAAAAGAGTGAACAAAGATTTTTAAACAAATGTTACTTGGCAAAAATAAAGAACTCAGCTCCACAGTTTACATATCCAACATAAGAAAAGATACAGATGCCTCTGCCTTTTAACCACACCTTTGTTATCTGATAGCCACTAAATAGCTGAAAATTTCTCTTTGCTTATCTTTGTTTTCTTTTATTCACCTCATGGGCTCTCACTGTCTCATCAACGCCTGGAATGCCCTGAATTTTACATGTATATCGATACTTCAGTTTAAAGTGGCTGCAAGTTCTTTTTTACTTCTCCAAACCGACCTTGGATAAAAAAATATCTTCTGAAGCTGTTGTAACACGCAGCATACATACTGTATAACATTCCGAGCTGTGATATGTCAAAAAGCTTAAGAGAATTGATTTGGTTATCTATGTCACCAAAGTTGATTTACCTTTTCCGTCACACATCCGTTTAGAACTCTATGGTTAAACGTACTTGAGCTGGAGTAGTGGAAGGATAGATAACTTATCAGGAAGTGGTTCACGACACTGTGTAAGTGAGGCCAAAGCACGGAAAAAATCGGATAGTGATTGCAGGATCAGTAAACAATGATTTCGAGCCTTGGAAAAAATTTGCGGACCGGTCGTTGGAACGAAATGAACCCCACGGACCGAGAAAGCGGACGTAGGTGGTCCATTATCTATAGGCGGTCGAAACGTTATACATTGAGTCATCATATTAATAAGGATTTATATACCTTTTAATATAAATTTAAGAGTCTATATATATATATATATATATATGCTGTAAAATATTTCCTAATTTTTGGGGGATATAAACCAATACTTCATTAATTTTTAGTCAGAACATATCCAGCTCTTACCTGATCACAGCCGAGCACTCCAAACGCTTTTGAAATGAATTCTGTGATATCCAAGACAAGTGGATAATTCAGATCACCGATCCCTCCTGACTTGTTTGGACCCTCCACGCAATATGCGAGAACTACATGAAAATGAAGGCAAATGTTACATTTTAGAGTATTCGAGTTACTTGAACTAATAAATGAAGCCTCACGCGTTCTGGAGACTAGAGGAACACACAAAAATAAATGATTACCAGTCACTAGTTCAAGTTCTGCGACGACAATGCACCTTCCTTGATCAGGAGGAGGAAGTAAAATGATGACTTACCACATGTCGAGTGAGG
Organism: Raphanus sativus; assembly: GCF_000801105.2. NCBI lineage: Eukaryota > Viridiplantae > Streptophyta > Magnoliopsida > Brassicales > Brassicaceae > Raphanus > Raphanus sativus. The sequence goes on along the minus strand of NC_079512.1, from coordinate 25,868,285 downwards.
CCAAGGACTGAGTATTTTATCTGTTAACTTTTTTTTTAATCAAGGTTTTATCTGTTAATTTTAATTCTATTTGTTATTAATTGATTTAGTCAAAAATCTGGATATTTGTATGTCTTCGGAACAAAATAAATATTAAAAATTAATATTTGTTAAAGAAAAAAAATCACAAATACTAATTTATTTAGAGTTAGATATCTGCTCCACTCTAACATACATAATTAAGTATAAAAATATATAATTTTATGTACTTATTATTTTAACATATAATTTTATTTATAAAATTACTTATAAAATATTAAATTAAAATGGGATATAAAATATTTGTAAAACTAAAAAAGTATAAATTTTGTTTTATAACAAATTAATTATTTTATAAAATTTATGAAACATATAATTTCACAAATTACTTTTTATTTATTATTATGTAAAGGAAATTTTTTGAAAACAAACTTGTATAGATTTTTTTTTAGATTTATCTGTATTGAAGAAAATAAATAAGATATTTATAAATATTAGCAAATATCTGTAATTTTTTTAGTTATCAAAAAAAAAAACTGGATATCCATAGTTTTCGAAACAAAAAAAAAACTGAAAAATTAGACTGATAAATATGAAACTAATCACAAATACTAAAAATTATGATAGTATTTGATCTGTGCCCACCCAAAACATAAACATGTAATACTTCTATCTTAAATTCTTCATAATTTTGTTGTTTAAAAAATGTCTTCATTCGGTCAAAGGCAGCAATCTCTAGCATTTGCAAAGAAAAGGCAGAAATTCAAAGACCAGAGCCTATAAGTCACTGAATGTGAATACGAATGGAAAATAACTAATTTACCTAGACACATATCGTGATTAGATAGTTCCTTTCCTTCATAGATACACAGAAAAGAACTGAAGTTTTGAGATCATGATAATTATTTGTGTTTATGTAGTATGTTTTAAAAATTATAATATATTTTGGGCTATGTTACACAGAAACGGAAACGGATACGTAAAAACGGAATCGTATAGAAGCGTATAAAAATTTAGGAAGTGAACACGTGGTAGAAGCAAATATATGTATATGTATATATAAATTAAAGTATAAGAAAATGTTATAAAACTTAGGACTAAAACTATATGATTTAAATTTAAAATAAGGCATTTATTCATTTATAATAATTTTGAAATGAACAAAACTTAGGTTCACCTCCTAAGGTGAACCTCTACATTCACCCACCAATAGAAATTAGTTAATTGAGATTTGATATCTCTTAAAAAAGGAAACCAAGTAATAATGATTTAATGAAATAAAATTATGTTTTTAGATAAATAAAAAATAGCAGTGTTCAAGAAAGCGTTAGGCGCTAAGCGAGCGGGGACCTAACGCCTAACGCCTAGAACGACTAAGCGGACGCCTAGATTATTAGTTAAGCGGTTTAGGCGTTTATAAATTATAGCAATATATTAAATATATGTAATATTTTATACTTAATAATAGTAAAAACTATTATTTATATATGATAAAAAGTATTTTCATAAGAATATATATTACAATATATTAATTATTATAATTTATGAATAATAAATTAAATATTATTTATTATTATAATATTGTAATTATCTAGGCGTTTTAAAGAGTAATCGCCACGGTCCTGTAATGCCTAGCGTCTAAGCGTTGCCTAGGCGGCCGCCTAGACCGCTTTTTAGAACACTGAAAAATAGTAGCAATCATCAAAAAAATACATTCTTTTTAATATTGATAAATCCGTCAGAAAATACTAAACCCTAAACCCTAAATTATAAACCCTAAACCCTAAGTTCTAAATATACTAAACCCTTAGGGAAAGCCTGGACCCTTAGACAAATCCTATACCCTAAACCCTTAAATTTAAACCAAACCTTAAATCATAAACTAAATCTTAATCCCTAAACCCTAAATCATAACTTCTAATACTAAACCTTAAATCCTAAATTCCAAAATGGTTTATGGTTTAGGATTAAGAGTATATGATTTAATATTTGTCAAAGAGTTTAGGGTTTAGGGTTTAGGGTTTCGTGTTTAGAATTTAGGGTTTAATATTATGGTTTATGATTAAGGGTTTAGGGTTTAAGATTAACGATTTAGGGTATAGGATTTGTCCAAGGGTTCAGGTTTTCCCTAAAGGTTTAGGGTTTAGTATTTAGAATTTAGGGTTTAGTATTTAGAATTTAGGGTTTAGGGTTTAGTATTTTTGACGGATTTATCAATACTTAAAAAACAATATTTTTATAATTGCTACTATTTTTTATTTATCTAAAAACAAAATTTTATTTCATTAAATTCTTATTATTTGGTTTCTTTTTTTAAGAGATATCAAATTTCAATTAACTAATTCCTATTGGTGGGTAAATGTAGAGATTCACCTTAGGGGATGAAGGTAAGTTTTGTTATTTTTAAATAATCTATACTAGATTTTGACCTGCGCTTTTAAAGCGCGGATTTATTTTCCTTTATCTTTTTTAAATTGACAAATATTTAATAAATGTCATATTTTCATATATTTGTTTTTTATATAAAAGACTTAAGCTTTTTATCTTTCTTTATCGTGTTTCCTTTTAAATGAGTATAGGCATGATCACAATATCCGGACCCGAAGAACCAACCCAAAACCGACCCAAAAATCAGGGTCCCAAATCCGATCAGACCCGGATTAAATATCCGAATGAATTCTAAATTGCTATATCCGAAGAACCGATCCGAACCCGATCCGAACCGAGAACCAAATGAGTACCCGAAGATACCTGAAATGTGAATATATATCTAAAATATATGTTATAATTATATTTATAATTATTTTAATATTTAAAATTAATATCATAAGTTAACTATAGTAGTCATTTTTAGTACTTTTGAGTATTTTTGGATAAAATATGATAGTTTGGATAAAAGTTTACCCAAAAAAACTGTATAGAATGGATATTTTTGGTTACTTTTGGTTACTTTTGAGTAATTTGGATACAAAAATTTGAACTGAATCGGATACTTTGGTTACTCTGAGTATAAATAACCGAACCCGTTTTAGATATTTTGGTTATTTGGTTATTTTTCAGGTTCTTATGCATGAGAACCGAACCCACCCGGAAAGATCTGACTCAAACCCGATCCGAAAAATAAAAATTGAATATGATTTGTTAATCAGCCCAAATGGCGCAAAAGATATGATATGGGCAATGGGCTGGATTTAAAAAAAGTGACCCAATATAGATGTGTTATTAATATCACTTGATTGCCCTTAATGAAATATGCAATGTTATTAAAGAAAGGATATTTTTAGTAAAAAATCCAATAGGATCCTGCTTTAATAGTATAGATTATTAAAATTCAAGTACTTTTGGTACTATTTGGAAACAAAGATAACAGATTAACTGAAGATTGTTTGGAAACTTTGATAGTATATTAAATATTTTATTTTATTTACATAATTAATCATTGTATTTATAATAAATTAAACACTTTTGTATTTCTTTTTTATTTGCAGATTCTGCCAATTCATTTAAAATCAAATATTAAATTATTTAATTACAATGAGAAAGAAATACAAAAAGTATTTAATTTATCAGTATATATGTTTTCGGATCTGAAAAAGGAATATACTCAGTACGCTTAATTGATTTGAAATCATAGTTTCCCGAAAATAATTACATTTGAAAAACTAATCTACGGTGATTTTTTTACAAATCTAACATTCCAATTTAGATTTTTACTCGTTTTTTATATAAAATAATCTATCTCAATTCTTTAAATAATTGACATATTAAAATTTTATATAAAATAAAGCGAACTAAAATATTTTTTGTGCAATTTATGGTTGTTATTTTTGTGTGGGGAAATTAAAAACACAAACTGTAATATAGTATATATTAATTTAATACATACCATTTTCAAGAAAAATATCATAAAATTAATAATAATTCATAGAAAACTACTGAAAAAAAATTAAATCATTTTAAATAAATAAACAAAAAGCAATAGGTTAATATATGAATATTAAAATTACATCAAATCACATCAAGTTATAAAATTATAAATATAATATTATGTACAGATAAAAAAAATTATCAAACATTTAAATTATAAAATAATAAATTACACTCTAAATGTAATTCACAAAACATAAAAATACAAATGAGTATTTTATAAAACCAGTGGTTTATGAATTTACGTTGAACACAAGTTAAATCCGACATCCACGCGGAGACGCGGATCAATGTCTAGTTTTATACTAAAACTGTGAACTACACATAAATTAAGTTTAACAAATTATTATATTAATTATTTTAATACTTCATAAATAATTGACACAATATATTTGAATATATTCTATTATTCTATTAATTATTTTTAATATTTGTATATTTTTATTTTCTCTATTTCACTACTATTAAAATTTTGATTTTATACAAATTAAAAACTTTTAGTTAATATTTATTTATTGATTTATAACATTATGTTTAAAAAAAACAGAAGCGTAATTCCAAAAAAGAAGGTGATTCCAAAATAGAACTGTAAATTTCTAATGTATTTTAAAAAAGAATATCTTAAAAGCTTTTTGGAAGCCAGATTTTGTACGTTTCCACAAGATTTCGATTCTGATCTCGGTTTCGAAGTGGGAAATAGACTTTCCGATGGGCGATGGAACTTTAGTGCAACCTAGATATTTGGCTGTTTTATAAAATTTTGGGTTATTAGCAACTTTTACTTTGTTAATTTATTACACACTTAAATATCTTAATGTTTTTTACTAATTCAGGTTATTCGAACTAAATTAATGTAGATTGCATTTTCTTTAATTTATTATCTTGCTATATATAGGTCACGAATCGTTGGAAAAATATATATCAACATTAGCAAGTCGTTATGGTAAAACATCCAAAAAGAAATCACATACTCCCTCCGTCCCACTTTAAGTGGAGTTTTAGAGAAATTTTTTTGTTCCATTTTAAGTGATATTTTCAAGTTTCTAGGTAAAAAAATAAATGCATTTTAATATTTTTAATTATTTATATTCTGTAGTATAATTGTTTATTGGTTGAAATTACTTTAATCATTATTGTTTTTAGGTAAACGAAAAAAATAGAATAAAAGTTTATAATTTCTTAATCAACGTGCAAAAACCTCAAAACCCACTTATTTTAGAACAGAGGAAGTATATATTTTCTTCTCAATGTTTACTAAGATCATAACAGTGTGGTTATTTATATGTTCTTCAGGTCTGCAACAAAATAAAGAACCGACTTATTTGATAAGACCATTTACGAAAATCATGATTCAAAATGATAATGAATATCTTCTGGGAGTCCATTGCAAATCAAAAGACGACGATATAGGTATTCGTAGTCTTAAAAAGGGTGAAATATATCGTTGGAAATTTCATATCAATTTTCCCAATAGTACATTCTTTTTCTGTGGATTCAGCCGTGGACAAATAAACAAAGGGGTTTTCGACATTTACGTCGTTGATAGAGATTACAACAGATGTACGAAGTGTATGTGGAGAGCAGGAAAAGATGGTCTATATGGAAGTGGCGAGTTCTCGAAAACTAGCTTATGTGTTTTAGCTTATGTGTTTTTTAAATGGATAAAGTAGTATAAAATCGTGTTGCTTTAAAAATGTAAGAAAGCTGATTAAGTTATAAAATAAAAGATATATATGTCCTGAATACTTATATATATATGTGTGTTTTATTTTATATACTTGTTTATGTTTTGAAACCGTTATGAATCTGCCCTTCGATCTAGATCTGTTGTGGCTGATGCTTATCTAAAATATACATTTGTTATTAGCAGTGCATTTGAAACAAATTTAATAGATAGAATAAAATAATTAAAATATGAGGTGCATTTGAAAGATTAAACATACACTATATTTACTGAGGTGAGGTCAAGCTCTAACTTTAACTAAATATTTCACCAAATTTGTTAAAAATTACACTAAAAAGACAAAAAATATCGAAAAGGTCAAATGACCCTCCTAACCTTTCCCTACATCTGTCATTGGTTATTAGATTTGTATATATCATAAGAGCATAATTATCGAGGGTTATTAGTGGATTTCTTAACCCTTGGATCCCATAAAAAACTTAAAAGTCGGTCATAAATGGCTGTGAGATAAGGATCAATTATGGTGGGCTTTTACACTGTTTGGTGATTTTTTTCTTTTTTTTTTCAATCAGCTAAAAAAAACTTTTAAAAAAATTAAGAAACCCACTAAGAATTTCAAGGATAATCATGGTCTAAGAGTCAGAGAGCCTATACATGGTGATTAAGCTAATTATGAACATCTATCCTTCAATTTGTAAGATTCAAGAGAAGGGATGGATTTTGCATGCGGACGTGCAATGCATTCGATAATAAGAGTACATTCCCTATACTCTGTGCTGTGTATTTGCTACCCAAAATACCTATTGGTCCTCAAATATCATTGGTGCGCCTTATATTTGAGAATGGCCCACATGATCTTTTCATCCCTCACATGTCTCCTCGTCATAATGAAACTCTATAATACACTTCTCTAAGATCTGACATGAATATGATTAGATGATCTACTAGAGTAGATAATATGGAACTAGTAGTTTTGACAATAACTGTATAGGAATGGTCAACCTAATTTAGTTGTAAAATGTTCATTCTCCAACTTCATAGCTCTAATAACTCTCTTTAGACATGTTACACGTGTCGGGTTGTTCGTAGCCTAGTGGCTGCTGAACTCTGTCTTCGGGCCCTGACGTCGGGGGTTCGACCCCTACTTACTTCAGTTTGAGGATTAAAAAGGTCCAAAAGTGACCAGTTGACGAAAAAAAAAGACATGTTACACGTAAAGAAATAAAATCTCTACATTTTGGTTATGTCAATTCCAGTAACTTAACTGAAGTTAATAGCATCTAACTAGTTTGGTTGTGTGTGAGTGTATAGATAATAAACTCCATGGAGGTTGAATCTTAATCAAAGGATCGGCATAATTGAAGAAAATGAGAGGTAGGAGACAGGAATTGAATAAGGGAACATGGAGGCTGGAGCTTTGAAAGATGAGACTGCTTAATTTAGAAAGCGGCAACAGAAAGGTGGCATTTAGTGAATGATAAGAAGATAAATGAAGTTCTTTTAAAGACTAGTGAAGATCACATAAAAATAAAATTCGTAGCATCATCATGATCATAGTAATAATAATTATTTCCTTCTTTCTTTGAAGAGGTGAGCGAGAGAAGAGAGCAACGAAGGTGGAATTAAATTCATATTTAAAATCTGACGTAACGCTCATAACAATTCTCAACTGTCTCAATTACTATTGCATTTATATTTTGGTTATAATGATACTCTAAATCTTAACATTTTGAACAGCTGTTGCATATAAATTGAAGCACCTTCCTCTGTTTTTAATTTCTTTTTATTTAAATGCTTTTAACTACTTTCCTCTTACGATTTTAACCGGTTTGTACTTCTTGTCATAGGCAAATTTTTTCTAACAGATTTAACAATCATACCACTGTCAATTTCATGCTCAGAATTAACATAGATCAAAACCATGTTTATGTAATATCCTGATACGTGAAAAGACTTAAAAGAATTGATTTGACTATTTATGTCACCAAAGTTGATTTTGTCTTTTCCGTTGTATATCCGTTTAAAACTCCAGAATTAACCGTGTTTGAGTTAAAGTAGTGAAAATATGGATAATCTATCAAAAAATGATTAGTAATACCGTGTAAGTGAGGCCAAAACACGAGAAAAAGTTATGTAATGATTGCAGTGTCAGTAAACAATGATTTCAAATATTTAAAAAATTAACGGACCGATCGTTGGAATGAGATTGGGTCCACGGGTTAAGAGAGCGGGTGTGGATGGCCCATTAACCATGGGTGATCGAAACGTTACAATTGTATCAAAGCTGGTTAGCTATCTCGATTCTGACCCGAGAGGCGTCTAGAGACCTATCGTGGAGCGCAACAAGGACGTCGCGTTCTTTAAGAGGAAGTGTGGAGATTTGGCTACCTATGTCATTAAAGTTGACTTATTTTTTCCGTCACATATTCGTTTAGAATTCCAGAATTAAGCGTGCTTGAGATTGAGTAGTAAAATAATGGATAACCTATCGGAAAATGATTCGGAATACCGTGCGAATGAAGCTAAAACACGGGAAAAAGGTCATGTGGTAATTATAGGATCAATAAACAATGATTTCAAACTTTAGAATAATTAACGGGTCAATCGTTAGAATAGGATAGGACTCACGAGCCGAGAGATCAGACGTGGATGACCCACTAACCGTATACGGTCATAGCGTTACAGTTTAACTAAGACAAAAAAGGAGATTAGATCTTATCACACTCCTCTTCTCTGGTTAACTTTTTTTGCCATTGCAAACTCATGTTCTATATTTGTCTGCTTTTGACTTTAATCAAACATGCAATTGCTGAGACAAAATCTTGTTAAGGATTATTATGCATGTAAAGAAAATGTCCTATGATTAGGCTACAAAATCTGAAGACTTTTGGATGAACAGAAAGATCTTATCTTTTGTCAAAGAAAAACAGAAAGATCTATCTTGAGTTAACATATCAAAATTAAAGAGAATATGAAATTAAAGAGATTACCAAACACAAGAAGAGTTTCAAGGCTTGTGGGTCAAACTAACCATGTGGGTCCAAATAAGAAGTTCTTGTCTGATCTCTAACCAATATTTCTTTCTTTCACTTCTGAACTGCTTTTTCAACAAGTACAAGGAATCTACATAGTTAGTTTTTTTTCAGATTTTTCCTGGGGATCAGGATCAAGCTACTACATCTTTCACAAGTCAATTCCGATTTTCCTTTTCGTGATGTGCAAACAATCTTTTTGATACGCTAAGATAAGAATGTCTACTTTTCTTATAGTAAACACACACAAACGTCTAGTTCTCTTATTTGTACATCCGAGAAACAGAATATTTGAAGAAAACAGAGTCTTACGTATAGGCATATCCTAGTTAGACCATGGACTCCATTTGAAGGGTTACAATAAATTTGATGGATAGGATGATTTATAACAACTTAGGAGTAGAATAGGGAGACATGTTTTCACATACATATAAATATAAGAAACAAGAAACAAGAAACGTTAGTGCTATTCGCGCTCCACCTTTCAATTTGAATTTTTTGTGAGTTGAAAAACCCTAGTTTCATCTTCTACCTTCTTCTTAGGGTTTTAAAAGTGGAGCATGATTAGCACTACTCTCATAAGCAACAGCTACATTGGCAAGAAAACAAAAAGGAAAAAAAAAACAGGGTTTCTTTTGGTTGGGTATTACTTGTCTTTTCAGTTTCTCCGAGTCTTGCGACCAGAGGAAGGAGCGGCTGGAGCGTTTGCGTTGACGTTTGAGGAGTTTTCATGGTTGAAATCAAGAAGAACGGTGCTTTTGCATTTAGGGCATTTAGGGTCGTCTTGTGAGAGCATAACGTACATGAGACAACGAGGACAGCCGACAAGAACCATCGAGGTTGTCTCTGGACTTGTCGAGTATCTCACAGACGACTCGTCCTGGTTCATCTCCGAAGAGACGCACGAGCTTTGGGGTGAGATTGGTGAAGTGGTCGCAGAGCGGCTTGGTGAACGAACCATCCTCCTCCGGCTAGACGTAGACGGCGAGAGATTCAGTTTCAACTCAAGTTTTGGACTTCTTCGACTCATCTTCTGTTGGATAAAATTTGGCAGGATATATAGTAAGTTGAGTTTGGTCCGAGAAAAAAAAATACCTTAAAACCTGCGGACTGAGAAGGAGAATTTTATGTGATGTCAAAGGCTTTTCGTACTCTGATCACAAAGAGTCTCTCTTCCAACTGGTGGTTGGGTTGCTTCAGCTTAGGTCTTTATATACAAGAAAGAACACAGTGATAAAATTAAAGAGAGAAGAGAAATATGTATTGCCATTAAGGCTTAATTTAAATATGACTGAGAGAGAAAATCAAAGAGATTAAATTGAAAGAATGCTACTACTAGATTAATATGAGACGGTTAATTGTTTTAATGTTGCCTCAAGAGTATCGAATTTTAGTTACTTTTCAACTTCAAACCAGAATTTATTTTTTAAATATGTATTAGATACTTACACAAGAAAATATGTAGATATTTGCAGGAATCCAATTCATTGCTTATTAAATAGAAGAGGAAACGAACAAGAGAAGTGTTTAAAACTAGCTAATACACTTAAATACTCAACAGACAACCATTATTTATTATATTTTATTCGTAGGAGTTAATATATGAAAACAAGAAATTAAATGGGCAACCAACTTGAATTAGATGTTTATAATAAAATTCTGAAAATAAATAAAATCATAATTTCGGAAGTAGAAAAAAGTACAGTCAAAGAAATTTAATTGAAATTAAAGAAACGCAAACAAAATTAAATGTGCAACACACCAGAATTGGTACAGAGAACCCAAATACATGCAAATATATAAAGTGAAACCACCCTCCTGGCTTTAGTTTTAATACTCCCTCCCTCTGTTTCTTTCTATAACAAGTTTAGTATAAACATACAAATTAAAAAAATATCTACTTTTATCCAAAACACTTGTTTATAACGAAAAAATAACTAAAATAATTAATCATTGTTATTTTGGATAAGACAAAAACTATGTATTACTCCCTCTGATTTTAAAAGATGCATGTTCTGAAAAAAATATTTGTTTCAAAAAGATGTATTTTTTTATGTTTTCTATATAAAAATTGCAAATTTCAATAAAATTAATTGAATTTATTGAAAAACTATTGGTTAAAATGCATTGAAATTTGGTAATTTCTAAAAACAATACATGATTAATATGTTTTCTTAATATATGTGAAAACTCTAAAACATACATCTTTAAAAAACAGAGGGAGTAATTTTTAATATTTTAACCAATTGATTTAAAAAATTTACATAGAAAGTTTCAAAAATCTTATAAATTGAAACAAAAATATTCTGTTAAACATCATATAAAAAGAAGCGAGTGAGTATAAGTTTTATGAGAGGGAGACAAAATAATAAAATTTTAATTCCAAAACTATCCATGAGTATTTTGTAAAATCTTTAAAAAATTGTATATATATTTTTAAAAAATTTAGGGAGAAGGAAAAAACCAAGGATGATATGAGAGTTGAGAGTAATAAACCCATGAAGCATTTCAAGTGGGTTCAATGTTTTTTTTAATTAACCATGAAGCATTTCAAGTGGTTCCAATGTTTGGTAGTCAAGTTTCGTAGTTGTTTATGAATAACAAACTATGTAGGGGGATCTTAACTCTTAAGCTCTCAAACGAGTCTACGTGTTAGATATCAAATCATTTGATTGATTATATGAGTTTCACTATTCAACTACAATCTAAGTACATGGTGACTGTTTTGGACGGTTTATAGATAACATACATAAAAGATTCTTAAAATTTTAACCAACGATAAAATTGCTAAAAAAAATTCAGTCAATTAGTAAAGGTATAAAAAGGTCGCAAGTTTGATTTCGATGGGAGTAATACGCTTTCTAATATAACACGGTTTGAGTTTTGTCTCAAGTAAATATACAAACTTTCCAAACTCATAACTAATACTAATATATATACTTTTTTGATCCACTACATAAAAGAAATGCATTGTAGGAATAATATATCGAGCGTGAGAGAGAAGCAGGAGAATGAATCTGTGTTTAGGATTTGGGTGGGACCAATCCATTTTCTTTGTCTTAAGCTCACTTTCTTCCTCGTAAACCTACTTATCCTTTACAAAAAAAAAACCTACTTCTCTTTTCTTTCTTTGGTCCCATTTTCTTTATCATTCTACTTTGACCCGAACTTATCTGCCTTTATGTAAATGTAAAGAAGCTTCCATTTCGTTTCTTGCTTATGCAGAAATAATAACAAGTTAAATGCTTATTCTGCAATTTAGTGTACAGTCTAGTCGACCAAGGCAGCTGCCTTAAACTTTACGAACGATGTCATGATGAAAATGTAGTAGATTACAAATATAATATTTGAATGTGTAGACTGTGAACTGAATGTTACTTTTCTCTTACTCAGTTTTTTTTTGTTATCTACAATTCACACAAACATAGTAATAAAATCCACTAGCTATAAGTTTGGTTCCGCTTAATAACCTGTGTACCCTTAATTGCACCAATCAATGTGCAACTTGAAATCACATGCATCAAGGATCATCTATCATATAGCATGAAGATCGTATCTTTCAACAGAAGGACAAGAAACAAAATAAAAATCTCTATTGCTTTACTTAGATAGATATCACACCGCTGAGTAGTTGAATATGATACCACTACATCTAAATAAATTTGTCGAAGGATATTGAAAACAAAAAGTAATCGTATGTTACTTAAGTTGTATTACAAAATAATTTTCTACAGCATTACTTAGATGTCACACCTTGTTATTTTTAAAACAAAAACTTAAGTAACTGGTTGAAACATTGATTTTTACCTTTTTAACATGTTTACTTCACCGTTTCTCATCGCCCATATCCATTCACTTAATGAGATCTCGTTCATTAAAATTTGCATATAAAAAATTGTTTAGTTGACTTGCAGAATTAATAGCATTCGTGTTAAGTGTTAACGACGTGGGCATATTTTCAAACACTATATAATGCTATCTCTCTTTTTATTTTCTTGATAAATACTAACGCTGACTTTAGAGTCTGGCTACATAGTTATTACTTTTTGTATTTAGATTTGTTATTTAGTTATTTGTCTTGTTATTTAGTTATTTTGTCACAGAGGAAGTAGAAAAAAACAACAACAACGTCATCTCTTTTTTTTTTCTTTGGTATGAGTGATATCTTTTCTTTGTTAAAGGAACACCAACGTGATCTCCCCAAAACATAATACATGTATAAATATAAGAGCACCTACAATGATAGTTTTTTTACCATAGAGTTCTCAAGTTATATATTAGTGTATGTATATATTTTAATTATTATTTAAATAATTAAGAGTATATTAAAAAATTGGAAATTCAACCAATCAAATATATTAAATAAGAAATTATTGATTAGATTTCTAAGAATTTTAGTAGAGTACTCTTATATACATACGCACACCAATATATAACTTGAGAATTCTTTTTTTTGGTCAAATAACTTGAGAATTCTATGGTAAAAAACTAACATTAAGATTGCTGTAATAGTTCTAATCCGAACCGAACTTCGATTTGGGTATAGCAAAAACTGAATCCATAAGTAAAGGTACGAGTGTGGACCAGTTGAATTTTGTTCATTTGCATGGCACAGCATATGGTAAAGACTTTTGGAGTTTTACGTTTATACATTTCCTCAATATACGGCCTTAAGAGATCAAGTTATCTTCAATGTCCAACGAAACGCTAGATGCTAATAAATATACATATAAACCATATCATGACAATTCATGCATATGGAAGCATGCGTGGAAAATGGGTCGGCGAGGATCATAAAGATAGAAACGATAACAACGGATCTATTTCATGTGGTGTAAAACACTTAAATAATTAAAAGTCAAAAGATGTGACGAAGTTGAGATAGTAATTATTTACATTGTATGTTGACAAAAAAAATATTTACATTGTATATCTTAGAGCATCTCCAAAAGACACTCTATAACTTCATATTTGAAGTTTTTTGTTCTCCAAAAGGAAATTTCAAAACTTCAAATTTGAAGTTTTTAGTAGTGAAACTTCAAATATAGAGTGTTATTACTCAAAACTTCAAATTTGAAGTTTCACATTTTTATTTGCATTTTGGTCTTTACAATGATATTTTATGATTCTTAAATATTTTGTTGTTTATTATTTTATTCTTAAAAAGTCATATTTTATAATATTTCATATTTGTTTTCATATATTTTAGTTTTACACATAAAACTAAACAAAAACCTTAAAATAAGAAGTTTTAAGGTTTAAAAACATTTTTAGATTTCAAATATGAAGTTTTAAAAACATCTTTAAATTTTAAATATGAAATTTTGCAAGCTTCAAAATGTAGTGTCTTTTTCTTGTAGTTTATTATTTGGTTATGTATTTATATTTATAATTTACATATTTACTGTAAGATTTTATTAATTAATATTAATGTGTTATTTTTATATATGTGCTACTTATTTAATAAGTTTTATAGATTTATATTAATTATAACAAATATATAGACTATAGTGTAAAATACAAATACTTTTGAAGTTAGGTTTGAAGTTTTTCTTTTGGAGAAGAACATATTAAAACTTCAAATTTAGAGTTTTGCAAACTCTAAAATAGAGAGTTTTTCTGGAGATGCTCTTATAAATAACATTTTGAGGAACTACCAACGCTGTTAAAATGTTTTTTTTGCTTCATTTCAAATTTGATTCATATATAGTTAATTAACTTCTTTTTACATAGTTAATTAACATATGCTTCTTCTAATTCTAAAAATGTATGTTTTTGTGTTTACCATATATTACAAATATAAGTATTAAATGTTTATAATAATTAACATATACTAAAAATATATTGAATCTTATAATAATTTTTTAATTATCAAAATTCTATATTTATAAATCAATAGTATTTTTTTGGTAATCAAATCAATAGTATTTTAATAAGCAGAATTATCTTTTTGTAATTTTTAATTTTATCATTATACACCGAAAATGAATTAAAACATGAAACATGTATTTTTAAATAATCATTTTTAATCATTTTTTTAAAGAGAACGAGTATATTATATTCATGGAAGATAATTCTTTTGATTTTGTGAATGCCAAAGATCATGAAGTTGACTGTTTAAACTAGAATGCTATTTGAGATGACTACTGTAGTTTGAGGTTATTTCAAGTGCTGCTAGTTTACCATTAGGATTTACACGAGGGACTACGTAGCAGTATCAAAATAGATAAGAATTAACAGGTTAAACAAAGTCAAACCATAAATCTTAATGAATATATAATTAGATATAAATACATAAATGGATAAAATGCGTTGATGGATTTGGTGTATTAAATTAAGATGATTTGAATTGTTATGGATAAATCCATAACAAAACTAATAAAAAATTAAACAAACATAAACTTAAATCAAATATAAAAACAAAAGATAACCAAAATAAATTCTAAACTAATTTTGTTACATCATGTTTTATTTATTTTCTCATATATAAATCTAACCAAATCTCTCTCATATATATATTAACACCCAATTTATCATATGTATAAATATTATATGTTGATTTTTAATAAGCCAAATTTAATCATATTTTCTCCAAAATTATAAAACCAAGTTTCTTCACAAAAACAGTAAATATTCTTTTCATCAAAATTGCTAAATCTCGTTTTCTCACTAAAACATCAAAATCGTATTTTTCCGCCAAAATCACAAATTTTGTTTTTCTACCAAAACCATAAAATTATGTTTCCCCTGCAAAAACGTAAATTTCAGTTTTTATGTCAAAATCACAAAATCGTGTTTTCTGGTTAAAACCATAAAATTGTGTTTTTTCACAAAACTCATAAAATCATGTTTTCCTGCTAGACCATAACAGTGAGTTTTCCACCAAAATCAAAAATTATGTTTTTTCACCAAAATCACAAAATCGTATTTTCTTGTCACAACTATAAAATTTTGTTTTCCCACCAAAATAAAAATTTGTTTTTTTCCCGACAAAACTACGTGAAATTGATTTTTCCGCAAAACCAAAATCATGTGTTTCCACCAATACCACAAAATTGTGTGTTTCTCGTCAAACCGCAAAATATTGTTTTCATCAAAAACCGTAATTAAAATTTCCCACCAAAACTAAAAAACCTGTTTTCCACCAAAACACTAAATCATGTTTTCGCCAAAAACCGTAAAAATAAATTTTCTACCAAACCAATATTATGTTTTCCCGCAAAACCATAAAATTGTATTTCTCCACTAAAACAGTAAAATTTTATTTTTTCGTCAAGCCTTAAATATAGTGATTCTCACTAAAATCACAAATTGTTTTCCCGCCAAATTTCAAAAATGTATTTTTTCATCAAAACGATATAAGTGTATTTTTCTAAAGTCTAAAAATAGTTTTATTTTCACCCCTAAAATAATATTTTTTATTTAAAATCGTTTAAACTATAAAATTATTATTTATCGATCAACTACTAAAATAATTAACTCATTAACTTAAATGAGTTATAGATTTTGTCAAATAAATTGGTTTAATCCATGATCCGTATAAACTTAAAATCATTTGGATACATTTTGGTTTATCCATTTTGACATCTCTAGGACTACTGATAGTCTGATACTGAAATTAGTATGTTTTTGGGCATAAATTACTCAGTAATAAAACTTTTATGAGCTCTTTCTTTTTTGCTTGTAGTCCTATTTTCGCAGAGTATTGGATTTCCCATTAACGTCCAGTTCATTGAGTTCACCCACTAGTCCCACACTATCACTGTAACGATAAAAGAAACCCCAGGGAGAGAGAAAGAGTACTGATTTAGTAGAATTACATCTCAATTCATCTCATTGTCATGCCTTATATGTACATACTTGATGCAGTACCTCTATGAGGACCACTCTTATTTGATTTCTTTTTCAAAGTACAAAATTTTCAAGTAGTGTTTAGAAAGTGGGCTTTGGTATTAAACTGATAAATAATCTTAACATTTTGAGCCTATGGATTGATAGAGAGAGATAGCTTCAGTATGCACACACACACCACCACCAGATAGCTTCAGTATGCACATACACACCACCACCAGAAAATGGATTCAGAATACAGTACATGTGATTCAGAGAGTGAAATTTTCCTGGACAAACATGAGAGAGATGTGTTGATATAAGAACCTGGATGCATATCATGTTTATTGTATATGTCCAATGGATTCTACCCGGATACACACTTAGGAGAAACCTTTCATTTTCTAGCAAACTTGTACTACTACTCTTCATTATATCTCTGGCCCGCCTATATAAAGTTCTCAACTACCTCTTTAACAATGTCCTGAATACTGAGAAAAGAATAACAAATTATTCCGTGTCCAACTCTACTGATATCTCTAAGCAGCTAGCACAGCAACTAAGAAAAGTGAGGCATGTAACTAATCAAATAGCAATGAGATCCATATGGAAAATTCATTTTAATAAGCCTGACCCAGATACTAACATAGACAGCATGCGCGCGCCATATTCTGTCTTAATCATATCCAGTAAGATCAATATCTCCTAGTGCATCATATTAGTTGGCACTTAATTATAGCCATCCATATCTCCAACCTAAATTAATATGTAACTCCAAGACTTATCAAGCATAATTTCACAGAAGTTTTCAACAGGAAACTCATCGCAACAGACATTTGTACGACTATCTTCAGGTCCCTTATTTCGAGTTGGTCCTGATCTTCAAGAATGTGAATGGCAATAGAGTCTTGACAAGGTGTGATCAAGGATCTTTACATGCTTTCTCGTGGATTCGAGTTGCTTTTATATGATCAAAGGTCTATTCCCTGTTTCTTACATTTTTTCCATACATGTCTGTTACATCTATAACCATTACTTGTCTCTTCATCCAGTTAAAAACTCATCGCACAGACATCTGTACCGAGATTCTCAGACTAGTCTGTTATTCTGCTTTTATTGGACATCAGTATATCTTCAGGTCCTATTTAGAATTGGTCCTGGGGGGTGATCTTCAAGAGTGTGTTCTGAATCACGTGACTACAAGGAGATGTTGGATGCGCTCCTCAATGCCGCATCTTTTTGAGGATTTCAGAAGCATCAATGTTGCTTATGCTCCCGACTTAAGTTAGATAACATCAGAGTGTGTTTCCATGACCATTGTGAACAAGCAAGAGCTGAATCTAACGAAGCATTCACGTAACACTAAAGCTTATATATTTTGAAAGTTTCAATTTAAAACGATTCAGCAAACAAATAAAAAAGGTACAAACATTAAAAGCCTCACGAATCTCGATTCTCTAGAACCTCCTTCCACGGCCAAAACCAGCAACAGGAGCGGCCGAGACTGGATCCACCTTAACAACCCCCGCCATATCGCCCATCCCCAAGGAGGCGAGCATGTCGAGCGTCTCCTTATCGACCTCGATGCGATCGGTCTTGATGGCGGACTCGTCGGGGACGAAGTCCATGCGGCGCTCGCGCTCTTCCTCCTGGAGCTTGAGGGAGATCCCGCGGACCGGTCCCTTCTGGATCCTCTTCATGAGATGCGTCGAGAACCCGGCGATCTTGTTGCGGAGACGCTTCGAAGGGATGATGGCGACTTCCTCGAGGATCTTCTTGTTCGTGTGGAAGTCGAGCGTCATGCGCGAGTAGTACTTCTCGATCACCTGGCGTGATGATTTCTTCACCGTCTTCGTGCGGACGCGCCCCATCTCTGATTCTGGTTGTTTCTGATTCCGGCGGGGATTAGGGTTAGGGTTTTTGTTTTTGGGGATCAGAGAGTATTTAAGTGTAGGCGAGTGGAAGAAGGGTAAAATGGTAATAAGGAGCTGGTAGTGAAGCCCAGTCCTAAGGAAATGGCCTGAAGAATCTGTGAAGGGCCCATTAATACGTGTGAAGTTTCGTTAAGGGCCTATTAAGTTTGTGCATTTTTTCTATACCAAATGCTGCATCTGTTTAATTCTTATCTATCACTGAACTTAAGTTGATAATGATATATAGATCAAATGTTGGAGTTCTATATTTGATTCTAATATTTTGGCCTTTGCAGGGGTTAGATGCTAGACTTCAGCGACCACTAGTTTTAAATAAAGGTAAATGCTCTGCAAATTATTGTCTCTACCAAATGAATGATTACCATAACTACTAGTATATTTGTAGTCGATCGCGATTCTACAGTGGGATGTAATAATTAATACATATACACACGCTTAGAACAAAAGGGTGTAACAGCTTGACGACATGTTTTCAACACGTTCAACAAACAAAACGATTTCACAAAACTGAAAAGCTAGAACAGCTATAGCCAAAACACATACATTTGCACACAAAATACTTGAGGAATGCTATTAATATTCAAGCAAAATTGATGACAAACAGCCAAAGACCACGATCATAATCGAGATTAGACTACCAGATAATTGTTTGCGTTATAGTAATTTAATTATACCAAAAACTCTTGGAAAATCATTTTACCAAGGTCAACCATTCATAACAAAAACATTAATTACTGACTAATAGAATAATCTTTATCAAAAATAACAATTAGTTGCAACATCATCGTCGCTGATCACAATCCGGAAGATGTAAAAGACGAACGTGGGGCCAAGGAAGCTTCCATCACGACGTAACCGACGCATATTCATCATTTATTTTATTCCTTTTTTATCTAAAATACACAAGAATGATATTCGTATAAACATTTGTATCATAGTCTGACGTCTCTAGCTTACGTGAAAGAGAAGACTTGTTCAAAGAGAGAAAGAAGAGATCATGGATCATCATCAACAACAACTCTTCTCTCTCTGCTCAGTTTCATACGTCTTCAACATCAAGAAACATTTCTTCGTCAGCCTCTTTTCACTTACCGTCCTCATATTCTCCACCGTCGTCATCCTCAACCTCGTCGAGTCTTCCTCCTTCGAGCCCCTTCTCCGTTTCGGATTGTTTTCGCCCTCGTCGCAAAACTTAACAAAGGATTGTGATTACTCCAAAGGAAGATGGGTTCGTCGAACATCATCATCATCATCATCATTGATGTACGGAGAAGAGTGTCGCTTTCTTGATTCAGGGTTTCGTTGTCGGAAGAACGGTAGAAAAGATTCCGGTTATCTAGATTGGCGATGGCAACCACACGGCTGCGATCTTCCACGGTAAACATGTTGCCACGTTAAACTTTCCATAAAAGTGAATATGTATTTCTTGCTTGCACCTAAAGTTATGTATTGATTCCTTGGAAAAAAATGTTTTATTAGGGTTACAACTAGATACTAGGCTTTAGGCGAAAGCAAAAAAACACATTTTAGGATTATATTCACATTCTTCTGACACAAGAAAGCTTTACCTTCGTATACCTAAAGTGAAGATGTGTTTCTTGCTTGCAGCTAATTTAGAGCTACAACTGCCTATTAGGCTTCTATTCACATTCTTCTGACACAAGAAAGCTTTGCTCTTGTATACCTAAAGTGAAAATGTGTTTCTTGCTTGCACCTAAAGGCTTATATTTAG
This sequence comes from Raphanus sativus, assembly GCF_000801105.2. Taxonomy (NCBI): domain Eukaryota; kingdom Viridiplantae; phylum Streptophyta; class Magnoliopsida; order Brassicales; family Brassicaceae; genus Raphanus; species Raphanus sativus. Next base: position 25,848,128 of record NC_079512.1, on the reverse strand, counting down.
GGTTACAACTAGATATTAGGTTTCTATTCACTTGCTTCTGACGCAAGAAAGCTTTGCTCGCTCGTATACCTAAAGTGAAAATCTGTTTTTTTGTTTGCACCCAAAGACTTTATTTAGGGTAACAACTAGATGTTAGGCTTCTGTTCACTTTCTTCTGACACAAGAAATCTTTGTTCTCGTCTAAACCATAATGTTTTAGTACTAACTGTGACCAACTCAATGTTTTTTTTTGCTGGTTTGCCTATTGAATAATTAGATTCAACGCAAGTGACTTTCTGGAGAGGAGTAGGAACGGGAGGATAGTGTTTGTGGGAGATTCAATTGGAAGAAACCAGTGGGAATCACTCATGTGCATGCTCTCACAAGCAGTACATAACAAGTCCGAGATCTATGAAGTATATGGGAACCCCATAACGAAACACAAGGGCTTTCTCTCCATGCGGTTCCCTCGGCAAAACCTCACAGTCGAGTATCACAGAACGCCGTTTCTCGTCGTCATTGGCCGGCCACCTGAACACTCACCGCAAGAGGTCAAAACCACAGTGAGAGTCGACGAGTTCAACTGGCAATCAAAAAAATGGGTTGACTCGGATGTTCTCGTCTTCAACTCAGGGCACTGGTGGAACGAAGAGAAGACCGTGTTAGCGTAAGAGAAAGATCTCTCAGCTTCTAAGATTATGTCATTTCTCTTCCTTAAAAATGTGGTTCTGTTTACTGTGCAGAGGGTCATACTTTGAAGAGGGAAGGAAAGTGAACAAGACAATGGGAGCGATGGAGGCGTTTGGGAAGTCTTTAAAGACGTGGAAGTCATGGGTTTTAGAGAAACTTGATCCCGACAAGACTTATGTCTTCTTCAGAAGCTACTCTCCAGTGCATTACAGAAACGGGACATGGAATCTGGGTGGTCTGTGTGATGCAGAGACTGGTCCTGAGAGTGATAAAAGGAGAATGGAACCTGATGCGGCTCACAACAGATATATCTATGAAGTGATTGAAGATATGAGATATCATCGACACAGTAAGGTTAAGTTTCTCAATATTACATATCTGACAGAGTTTAGGAAAGATGGTCATCCTTCTCGGTACCGAGAGGGTGGCACTCCTGTTGATGCTCCACAAGACTGCAGCCACTGGTGCTTACCAGGCGTACCTGACACATGGAATGAGATTCTCTATGCGCAACTCTTGTCAATGAATTATAGAGCAAAGTGAGGTACAAAACTGATTCTGCATCTTGATCTAGTCATTGATTCTGTTTCAATTTGCATTTGGTTGACCTTCTCGAGCTGTCTTAACAGGTTCAACCTTTAGGATCGAAGAGATGGGGGAAAAGAAATTCAAAAGAGCAAAAGGCAAGTACAAAGAGAAGCATTACCAAGCCTGGCACGTATCGTTAGATTAGTTCATTAACTCAGACAGACATACGCTGACAAAAAAAAAACTCAGATATACTGCCAATGATATTTGTAAATGTAAAGATGGAGAGATTCATATAAACATGATTTTGTACAAAGCAACCATCAATACATCAGTATAGAAGTTGTGAAGCTGAAACAGATCATATCAGTCTCGAAACATTACTGATCATTATCGTAGTGAGAAAAGCGATATATACACATTCTAGGACTAAGATTTATATAAGCAAGGAGTCATGGAAGAGTTGAGAGGTTTGTTGTGATAACTACTTCTGCTTTAACAAAAGATACAGTGATCATAAAATGAAACATGAGCTGCTCATGTCTCTTACAAAGAACACTTGTAAAAGTGTTTTCATTTCATACCAAAGAGATATAGCAGATGCAGTATAACACTGTCTTCGATTCGGTTAGTCCATGTTCAATGTTTCAGGTGTTGTGGCAGCTACTTCCCCTGGCCTAGGCGGTCCTCTAGCTATTGGTAAGCCACCACCACCACCGCCACTAAAACCTTGCTTGGCCTTAGCGTAGTCCACAAATATTACACGACCGTTTAATTGCTGAAAACAAATGTTTTGTTACCGAGAGTTAAACAAAGTGAAAAGCATCAGAGACAACAAGAAAATAATATACCTGTCCATTAAACTCCATCAAAGCCTTGCGAGCATCGTCATCAGAAGCAAATGTCACAAAACCGAAACCTTTGGATCTATCAGAGACTCTATCCATGACTATTTGAGCTGCGAAAGAAACTCTCTCAGATACATCAACAACTTGGCCACATTGAGAATGTAATCTATTCATCACAATGATGTAAAGTGTGTACCTTCAACAACTTGGCCACATTGAGAAAATGCCTCTGACAATCCCTGCTCGGTAGTGTAAAACGATAATCCTGGAGGGAAAAAAAAAACAGGATTGGTTTGTGAACTAAGCATTATTATTTTATTAGAGAGATACTAATCTCTATATACCACCAAAAAAAAACACGGATTATGTTACTTGGAATGGGTGTAGTCAATTCAAAAATGTTCATGAAGAAAGTCAATCAATAGGTGCAGTAATCAAAACCAGAACGTGAGTACAAAAAGACAGTAAAACAAGTAACGTTAGATTTGCATATGAGTTCGAAGAACAGATCACAGAGTAACCATCTTACAATATGCGTCCCCTCTAAAAGTCTTAGCTATTAGTAGCTACGAATCAATTCTCCAGATATTTGGTTTTTGCTAATTAAAAGGCCAGAGTGTACCGCCAACAAAGAGTTTAGTAGCAACTCCACGGCGTTGAGCAAGGAAACATGAGGGGGAAGCGTTAATTACGCCGACGGATTTCAGGTACCGGCCACCGATCCTTGCGAGCGCCGCCATTGAAATGATGCCGCGAGAGAAGAGAAGAGAACTTAACAACGCGAAGAAGCATGTGGAGTATTTGGGCCTATAACGGCCCATACTTCGAACGATATAACAGAAGGCCCATAAAATAACAGATACCAAAATCAGAAACCATCTGAAAAAGCCCAAGAGACAAACACATTTCTTTGGTTTTGCAGCAGGTTTGTCTACACTCGAACTGGGATTTTAGGGTTTCACGGTTCGATTCAAGTCTCAGGAAGAAGAAGAAGAAGAAGAAGAAGAAGGTCGAGCTTAGAGTACTGTACTGAGAAGATGTCGTCGACTCTCCTCGAGCAAACACGCTCCAATCACGAGGAGATTGAAAGACTGGAGCGACTCGTTGTGCAAGATCTACAGACCGAGCCGTCGTCGAGCAAGGACAGATTGGTACAAGGCCACCGTGTCCGCAACACCATCCACTCTATCATGCGCACCACCGAGAAGCTTGTAAGTTTATGCTCCTCCTCCTTCCACTCTCTTTTAAGCTTATCCGCTTTATGTTTTGGATCTCTCTGAAATGTTCTGTTGAAATTGAGAAGGATTAATTAATGCTAACATTGATTCTTTGTTTGGCTATGTTTAGGTTGAGACCTATGAAGATAAGGATGGGGCTAGGGAAGATGAGATTGCAGCTCTTGGTGGCCACACTGCAACTGGGATCAATGTTTATAGTGCCTTTTATGATCGTCTGAAAGAGGTTTTCCCCTTTCTATTCTTCATTTCTCATTGATAGAGTAGTAGCTGACTTTACAAGAGTATTGCTCAATCGAGAATGAGAGATTTAGCTAACTGTTGATCTATGTTTTATAATTTCACTGGTTACTTTAAACCTCACTGCTGATGGATAATTAAGATCTTGTACAGAAACTCAGTGAAAGTGTGTTACTTTTATTTCACTAACTATTTTGGTTAGTTACCATTCTTTTCAAAGTGTGATCTTTTCTACACAGATAGGGGTTTATATCTAAGTAGGGTGCAGACCCTGAATGAGATTAAAAAATTCTAGTTTTGATGTTTCTTCTTGAATGGAATGTTTATCAACTGAATCCCTAAGTATATATTCTATCAGATATGCAATAAATTAACTTCTTTTACAAACTTACAGATACGTGAGTACCATAAAAAGTACCCTTCTGGACCTCTCGTTGATGCCAGTGCTGACTATGAAGCACTTCTGAAGGTGGAACCAGTTATTTCGTTCAGTGGAGAGGTGAGTTTCTGTTTGATTTATTATTGTTGTCGGCACAGATTTTCATTTTTGAGAACATTCCGTTGAAACATCTCAAAAGAGTTTTACTTTATAGAAATTCTTACAATTGTGCCTTGTGCAGGAAGGCGCTGGTCGGTACTTGGACTTGCATGATCTGTATAACCAGTACATTAACTCTAAATTTGGGGAAAAGGTTGAATATTCTGTTTACCTTGATGTCTTCTCTCAACCAGAGAAAATATCGCGTAAACTGAAGTTTTCAAGGTGAACATTTCATTGAATTTTCTTCTACACAGAAAGCCTCTCCATATTTTTTCTAACTGTATCTGAATGGCTTTCCTTGTTTTCTTACAAATATGCCCTTTTTAGGCAGTACAAGAAGTATATGGAAGCTCTGCTAGAGTACTTGGTCAACTTTTTCCAGCGAACGGAGCCGTTGCAAGACCTTGACAAAATGCTTTCTAAGGTTTAACCTCCTCTCTTTCTTTTATGTGTTCTTCTCGTTGCCGTATAGAATCTTATGGGTGCTTTGATATGTTGTGCATAGAGTTTGTCTTGCATTTAATATGTTGGTTTCTTGCAGGTGGAGACTGATTTTGAAGAGCAATTTGCAGATGGAAAAGTTGTAGGCTGGGAGAACCATGGCCAGGAAAACGAAATTCCGTCTCAGCATTCTGTCATAGATCTTGATTACTACACCACAGCCGAGGAGTTGATAGAAGTGGGACCTGAAAAGCTTAAGGAGGTAATGACCATGCTTCATGTTTATATGAACACCCTGAAGCATTGTTCCTCTAATTATATGTCTTTTATGTCATTCAGGCGCTGGGGGCGCTGGGGCTGAAAGTTGGTGGTACTCCGCAGCAGCGTGCTGAGAGACTTTTCCTCACAAAGGTTCGTTTACTTGCTGAGGTCTCCTAGAAACGCATTTTGATTTCAGTTTCTGTCTTATGAGAGTTGTATGTTGTACCTATTAATAGCTCTGTTGTGTGTACGGGGGTTTTGGATTTTGAAGCTTAGTTACTACTACCTTGAGGTTGTCTTATGCCTTTGTTCGATACAATTTCTCTTCAGGATACGCCTTTGGAGAAGCTGGATAGGAAACATTTTGCCAAACCTCCGCCCAATGGGAAACAAAACGGAGACGCCAAAGCAACGCAGGAGGGCGACAGTGCTAAACAGATTGCACTAACAGAGGCCAAAGTGAAGAAACTCTGCAGTTTACTTGACGAGGTTAGTTAATGGAAGTTCCTCTTCGCTACATCCTTTAAAAGCATTCAGATATTTAGCTCACCTTTAACTAAACTTGCTGTCTCAAATTTTCGTATAGACAATCGAAAGGACAAAACAAAACGTTGTAAAGAAGCAGGCCTTGACGTATGAAGAGATGGAGGAAGAGCGCGAGGGGGAGGAAGAACGTGCAGAAGTAGAAAGTGATGACGAGGAAGGTGATTTTTACAATCCACTGAAGCTGCCAATGGGTTGGGACGGGAAGCCTATACCATACTGGCTATACAAGCTTCATGGCCTTGGCCAGGTATGTTTGAAGTTCTTAGACCATCATCGATGCTAAAAGCAAACAGTGACAAACACTCTACTGACTAATCAAATTTGGTGCTGTTATGTCGTGTAGAAATTCGAATGCGAGATATGTGGAAACAGTATCTACATGGGGAGAAGGGCTTTTGAGAGACATTTTAAAGAGTTTCAACACCAACATGGAATGCGTTGCTTAGGGATCCCAAACACAAAGAACTTCAACGAAATCACTTCAATTGAGGTATATTATTAGTATCATTATTTTCTAAGTAGACTTTGTTAGTTTGTGTAGTTTGATATGTGATTTGAGTTTGGTTTTGTTCCAGGAAGCGAAAGAGTTGTGGAAGAAGATCCAGGAGAGGCAAGGAGTTAACAAATGGAGGCCAGATCTTGAAGAAGAGTATGAAGATCGTGAAGGTAACATCTACAACAAGAAGACTTACTCTGATCTCCAACGTCAAGGTCTCATCTGATTAATCACATTCAGGATTGTACTTGTTTGTCAATTCTCTATTTGCTGTATCGTTTACGATTTTCATCTTTTTTATGTATTCTCTTTTAGTTTCTTTTATTCACAAATGGTCCCTAGGGAAAACATAAAAAACTAAGAAATGTTTTCACATCTGATGTTGAGAAAACACAACAGTATTACATCAAATTTGAATTAATATTATATATTAATTCTTTTAGATCTTGAACCTTTATATTCATAAAAAGATCTTCAATTTTCTTTTATATTTACTAGGATGCCGACCCTCCGCGAAATCGCGGAGGAAATTTTTGAATATTAGTTTTCAATGGTTACATATAAAATGTTTTAAAAAATAAAAAATATAAGACATTTTAAGAAATATATATAACTGATATTGTTAAAATAAAAACATTAAAGATGAAAATAAGATATTTGAAATTTATTATAAATAAAAGATATTGAAAACACTAATGTCAAAGGGATGCAATCCTTCGAAAGTATTAAATTTCCAATATTATTTTTAAAGTATTATTTATTAAATGTTCAAAGCAAAAATGATAATATATAAATTTTTATTAAAAATATATAACTGATATAGTGAAAAATAAAAGCATTGAAGAAGAAAATAAGATTATTATAATTTTATTATAAATAAAAGATATTAAAAAAACTTATGCCAGTGATGCAATCCTTCAAAATTATCAGATTAACTAAACAATATTAAAATGTCAATATTATTTTCAAAATGATTATATATTAAATGTTGAAACAAGAAGGTTTATATATTTGTTAACTTATTCAATTTTCTATCATGAAATGGTTCCAGTGAAATGTACAATGGTTAATTTTCTTACAAGATACAACTCTTTAATGAATGAAAATGTTTTCTTCTTAATTGATCAAATATTTAAAAGGTTATTATATTATGTTAATATTAAGTTTCTGAAAAGAAACAATTCTTTAAAGAATGAACATGTTTCTCATTAAAATAAAGAATTGACAGTTGGTGATACTGCTATATTCACATGTATAATTTTTAAAAAATACCATTGCTATATGAGGAAACGCGTTGGTTCGGAATGACAAATGAACTCGTTTGCGTTAATAAATGATGGTGTCACTTATTGTATAAAATTAATCAATCGTGACCATTGGATGGTATAAACTAAATCAATCGTTGTCAAAAAAAAATTAAATCAATCATGACCATTAGATATAATAGTTGTATAATGTGAAAACAAAACCAATTTCAGTTTTATGAAAATATACAATTCTTATAACGAAAAGATAACTCTTAAAACTAATTAATAAATACATTTATTAAGATAGTATAACTAACTTTTTTAAAAGTTCTAATAGTTGCATGTTTAAAAATGTAGGAATACACTTATTGAAATATTTTACCTACTTTTTAAAAAATTTCTATAGTTGCATGTTGGAAAAACTAAATTTATCTCATTTTTAATGAAAAACATAATTCTTATATAGAAGAGATACAACTCTTAAAATTAATAATTGTACAAATATATTTATTTAGATATTATATAACTACTTTTAAAAAAAGTTTTTAATAATTTAATGTTGGAAAAACAAAACTAACCATTTAAAAAAATACACAACTCATCAATAAAAATCCTAATTAATGTCAAAAGATGTAACTTTCCATTTTAAAATTGCGTCTTTTCGTTTTAAGAGTTGTATTGTTTTTTTAAGTTGTCAAAATATAAAAATATGTATCTTTTCATCTTAATAATATGTTCCCTCATTATAAAAGTTGCACTCATTTATTTTTTTATTTGTCAAAAATGGCTAAAATGTAACTTTCACTCTAACACTGCATCTTTTCATCTTAAGAGTTGCATTGGTTTAAAATAAATTGCCAAATGTATAAGTATGTAGTTTTTCATCTTAATAACTTTTAATCCTAATTTTTCATAAGTTTTTCAATGAGTTATCTTTTGATTCATTATATATATTTTTTATATATTTTAAAATATTAAAATTGATTACAAATATCATGTAATTTGATTTTTTTGGTAATTTAGTTTTTTATAATATTATATATATTATAAACCATTGCACATATTTATATAGCCACATACATCTGGATCCAGAACGACACATATAGATCCTATTAAATTCATATTGGATTAATTTTTTAAATAAATAGCAAATCACTTAAACAACAAATTTGCATTAAGATTTTGAGATCTTAAAATGAAAGACGACAGTTTTTAATGCCACAAAGCATCCATTCAAAACTTGAGTTAGCGGTAGCACCTCTTCCGCAAACAAATGCAACTCTTCAATTGCCATCTTCATCAATTATGTATGTAACTGACTTTCCAAATAATTTTAGGACCATTAGATGATAAAAACAGACTTGCAATCTTATTTTATTTGAGACTTGCATATTAAAAAGATAAATTTTACTTCTTATTTTATTTGATTTTAACGTTCTAGAGGCAACAACAGCAAGGTCGTTTGCCAAAGTTATTATTCTACTTTATATTTTGGTTGGACACTTAAGTCATCTTGTTTGTCTAGTATGTAATCCTAATTGCTAGTATTATTATAGTATCCTTAGATGACTTCTGTTAAACCCAATTTTTTATGTTTTATGCTAATACAAATTTCACTATGTGTAAAATCGTGAAACACTAACGATGGTTAGGTAAAACTTACGTTCTGCATATACTTTGACTTCTACGGAAAGAGAAGAAGAAAGACTATTTATGTACGCATTTTCATAATTTAAATTATATTTCTTATTTGTACACTTTGTGCAATCGTTATACGATCTATAGTTAAGCATCAATAGTTAAGTTTACAAGAAGAAATGAATACCAAATGAATACCAAATAACTACCAAATAACATACTTTAACAGAGACTAAAAAATAGAAAATGAGATAGAAGATGAATACTAAAAGATCGAAGATGAATACTAAAGGAACCAAGTATATTTTGTAAAAATATTTCTGCTGATAAAAAGTTCAATATATAGATTGTAATAAGGTAAAAATATTTCTGCTGAAAAGTTCAATATATAGATTATGAAAAGGTACATCAAGGGCTAGTCTAGATGGTACGTGTTGTTTGAGATGGGAACTCTTCAGAAGGAGTTGCGATAAGACTTAAGACATTTAAACCAAAATAATTTTAAGACCATTAGATAATAAAACAGAAAATTATGACCGTCGGATTGTAACTTTTCAATTCATTTTAAAAATATTTAAAATTATGAAATGTATGTTTGTGAAGAGATGTGTTGTTTAAGTAAAAAAATGAAAAGATATGTTTGTTAAGAGATGTGTTGTTTAAACTAATAACTGTTTTAAAGAAGAGTTGTCAAATATAATATTTTTGATGACATCATCGAAAATGTTTTATGTCCTTTAGATCATAAAAAAGAAGAAAATTCTGACCATTGGATTGAAATTTTTTTTTCCTATAAAAAATAGATGATGTCACCAAGTACAATATTTGGGTTTGCTATTATATATAGATAGTTACAGTAATCAATTTAAATACTTTTCATATTATTTAAATTTTTATTTGACTGTAATAAGTTTAAACATTGCAAGAATTTTTTTGGCTTAACGTTTACGGAAGTGGAAATTTTAAAATTATTTAATTATCGTTTTTTATATCTTAAAAATATTCATTGGTTCCTCTTTCTATGTATTTGTGAAAATATAATTATATATTTTATCATCAACATAAACAAGATTCCGCAAATAAACATGGCGTGTAAACATAATATATGTTTATGTTAATATAAATACATTATTAAAAAGGAAAATACATTTATGTATTATATGTTATCATAAAATAGGAAGATAAAAAAATAATTTTGATACCAAAAATAATATGCCATTTAAAACATAATCTTAACTCTTAAACAACATAAAATATATTTGTATAGACACCTTTAATTAACTATTTTTAATAAAAGTAATAGTTTAAAATAACATAATAAAGTACCTATAAGTACATCTGAATTATTATGCCTGACATGATTTAAAATACTTTTAATGCTTTAATATATACTTTAAAAGGGAATTTAAAATTATTATGCCTGATATTTATATGTACTTGGGTACTTTTTTTACTTATATAAATATTTATTTTTATTTAATATTTACTTTTAATTTCATTTTGTTATTTCCTTTATAACTTTACAATCCAGTAACATAGTAAAAGTATCTATGTACATCTTAATTATTATGCTTGAGAAAAATTAAGGTGTAGATTACTTAAAATCTTAAAATATTTTAATAATTATTGTATATATTAACATGCGTGAATAAATTTTGTCTGCTATATTTTGATGCAACTTACTACCGATTATCTTTTTTCTAATTTTTTGGAAAATTTACATATATCAAATAGCTAAAAGTATTACAAAATATTCTTACATATATATGATTAAAAATTAAAGTAATGTGATAAATAAGACTAATATGATTTTGATGAATAATAATCAAACATAACTATATTTCAATTTGATAGAAGATATGTAATTTTAATAAATCTACAAAATGAGTAAAGAATGTAAGTCATTTTAATTACATATTTTTGTATATAGACAGATATGTATTATAAACACTGATTACATGGTTCTCTTAACAGAAAACCGTTGGTTCGCGTGAACCAGCGAGAGTTCGTTACGGCAGTGACAATCCAATTGGATCAGATTGTCGCTGTTTAATAATATTCTATATCTAAGAAGCGAATCAAATGGTAAAAGATGACGCTTCAGAGAGTTGTCATTTTCAAAAAAAAATTATTATAGTGGAAAAAAAATTAGAGAAAGAAAATTCTAAGAAAAAGAAAGCGAATAAATGTTAACAACATTGAAAGAAAAGAAACGAGGAAGAATCAATTTTTTTTTAATACGAGGATAGAACATGTTATATATTATTGAATTTTTTTATTTATTTTTGTTTAATCTTTAGTTGAATAAAAAATATTATATAGTCGAAACAAAAAACAAATATCTATTAAATTCTTTTACTTATATAAATCTTTATTCTTACTTAATATTTACTTTTAAGTATATTTTTTATTATTTCCATTATACTTTTACAATCTAGTAACATAATAAAAGTACATAAGTATATCTTAATTATTTTGTTTGAGAATATTTAAGGTAAAAATTATTTATAATTTAAAAATATTTTAATTATTTTAAATATGATATGAATTTAAAAATTTCGTCTGCTATTTTTATTCAACTTACTACCTTTACTACCGATTATCCTTTTTTCTATTTTTGGATAATTTACATATATCAAATAACTAAAGATATTACAAAAGATACTACACATATATGATGAAAAAGTAAAGTAATTTGATAAATAAGACAAATATGATTTGGGTTAATAAGAATCAAACATAACTATACTACACTTTGATATAATATATGTAACTATACTTCATTACATTGATTTAATTTTATATCCAAAATTAAAGCTCTAATTAAAATAAAACTATATTATTCTTATACTAATAGTTTATTTATTTTTATACATATTAATTACATAATGGCTCAAAATATATTAATAAATAAACATAAAATATAACCAATTGTTACTGTTTAGTTCTTCTGTAAAATAAACATGCATAAGATTTTAAAATATTGTTTTCATATTAATTTATTTTATTTTGAATCAGTCGACAATTTAATTTATTTTTCTATTTGATTCTAAAAGACATATATTATGTTATACATAATCTTACTAAAGAATATCTAGTATGTAAGATATTAACCAACCTGAATGAAAATAATCAAATTAATCTAAATTTTAATCTTTCTAGAAAAAGAATATTAAATAAATTAAAAGAAATATATGTAATTTTATATATCAAAGCGACAGCTAAACAAAACTAGATATTATGTATATAAAAATAGCATGTCTAACGAGAACATATTATTAGTAATACAAATATTTACAAAATGGTTTAAAAATAAAAATAAAAATTTAATCAATTATTATAACATATTTATTTTATAAATATTTATATACATGCATCACCAGCAGAAGAAAATCTTCTAATATGCTATTAAATTTCAAAAATTTAATTAAAAAGGTAAATTTGGAATGGCCTTTCTTACCTTTCATTTCACAGTCAAACAGCCATTACGGGGGATGAACGCTGACTAGTAAATCTTCCCGTGCCAACGCATCCCAACTACGTAGACTATCTACCTACCGTTAGATCTAAAACCTAATCATCCAACGGCCAGAGATGAAACCCACCAAAAATATGACCGTTGGAATAGAACCGTTGGGTCCTCTTCATAAGAAAGGCGCCTCTCTTGCCTTCTTCTCCATCACAATCTCTCATTCATTCCTCACAGACTCTTTCACCAAAGAGAGAATCAAGAAGAATCTGCAGGAGAGAGAGAGAGCGATTATGGCGACGAGAACAAACATGCCTGAACAAGTCAGAGGTATGTTCTTCACCTCCTCTCGATTCTATGTATCGATTTGATTTCGCAAATCTGGGTTTAGTTTGATTGATTCGATTGAGTCTAACTCGCGTGACCTAACTCGGTCCCGATTTGAGTATTCTTGATGGGTTTATATGAATGGATTCGATTTTTGCAAATCTGGGTTTAATTTGATTGATTCGATTGAGTTGACTCGTGTGCCCTAACTCGTCCCGATTCGAGTTTGATCGACTCGGTCAAGAACAGATCTTGATGTGTCTCTCTTATGGATTCTGTGTAAACAGGTGTTCCCGTCGCAGCAGCGGATGGTGCAAAGAACCAGAACAAAAACGGCGCCGTAGTGAAGAACCGTCGCGCTCTCGGTGACATCGGGAACCGTGTCTCTGTTCCCTTAGCCCAAGGAGGCAACAAGCCTCAGCCTCAGATTAACCGGCCCATCACCCGAAGCTTCCGTGCTCAGCTATTAGCTAACGCCAACGCCCAGAACTGTGGTGAGAACAAGGCTCCGGTTCTTGCAGCCAAGAAGCCACAAGCTCCAAGAGCAGCGGTTCCAAAGAAGAATCTAGTGATCAAACAACAGCCTAAGAAGGAAGCTGCAGCAGCAGCAGCGTCACCCAAGAACAAGAAGGTGACTTACTCATCGGTTCTCAGCGCTCGGAGCAAAGCTGCTTGTGGTGTAGCCAACAAGCCGAAGATTCTCGATATTGATGAGTCTGACAGAGATAACCATCTTGCTGCGGTGGAGTACGTTGATGATATGTACTCGTTTTATAAAGAAGTCGAGAAGGAGAGCCAGCCTGGGATGTATATGCAGATTCAGACGGAGATGAATGAGAAGATGAGAGCCATCTTGGTAGATTGGTTGTTGGAAGTTCACATCAAGTTTGAACTTAACTTGGAGACTCTTTACCTCACTGTCAACATCATTGATCGGTTCCTATCGGTCAAAGCTGTTCCTAAAAGAGAGTTGCAGCTTGTGGGAATCAGTGCCTTGCTTATAGCTTCCAAGTACGAAGAGATCTGGCCACCTCAGGTAAAACATATTTGATGAATAATCGAAGTGTGGTTTTGTGTGTTTATTATGTTACTGATGTGTGGCGATGTGTAGGTGAATGATTTGGTGTATGTGACGGATAACGCTTACAACAACAAGCAGATTCTGGTGATGGAGAAGACTATCCTTGGGAACCTTGAATGGTACTTGACAGTGCCGACCCAATACGTCTTCCTTGTCCGCTTCATTAAAGCCGCGGTGTCTGACACAGAGGTGAGTGTGGTTTTTGAGTAAAAAGTTCCGGCTTTTTCTTACAGTTTATTAGATTTGGAAAGAGACTAATGTTTGTTGTGTTGTAGATGGAGAATATGGTTCACTTTCTAGCGGAGCTGGGGATGATGCACTATGACACCTTGAAGTTCTGTCCCTCCATGCTCGCTGCTTCAGCTGTTTACACAGCGAGATGCTCCTTGAACAAGTCGCCGGCTTGGAGTGAGACATTGAAGTTCCATACAGGCTACTCTGAATCTGAGATTATGTAAGAATCAACATCCATCTCCGTTTTCTGTTCTCTCGTCTTTTAAACTGCTAAAACTTATATGTTTGATCATGTGTGTTAACAGGGAATGCTCAAAGGTTCTAGCTTTACATCACTCGAGATGCGGAGAGAGCAAGCTACGTGCTGTGTACAAGAAGTACTCGAAGATAGAGAACGGAGGCGTTGCTTTGGTTTCACCAGCCAAGTCGCTATTGGGTTCTGCTGCTGCTGATTCGAAGAAGCCTTGATTGATTTTTTTTGTGTGTGTGTGTGTTTGTTTTTCATCAGATGTCTCTCTGATTCGACTTTGCTTCTTATAAGAAGAAGCTCTTTGTTATGAGTTCAAAAGTTGTAATGAATTCTATACGAGTGACGTTTGTCCTCTATTGATGTCACTTCTCTATAATAAAAGATAAAAAAAGCTTTCTGATATTTGATGTCTACTTTGCTTTCTCTTTTTATTTTTTTGGTGCAACTGATTTATCTTCTTCTCTAGTGACTAATAAACAAGCTGTTACATGCTACCTTACAACGAATCAAAAATCTAATTATTATGAAAATGATAATTAAGAAAAAGAATGAATGATCCGATATCCAAAATACATTAGCTTTAATATCCCATTCTATAACAATTCCAATAAAATCTTATCATTTATATGTGGAGTAAGTTTCAGTTTGAAATTTGAAGCTAAAAAGTGAGTGACTAATAATAATAGGTAAACTTTATATTTGACTGTGTTTGCTGCTTGCATCAAGCTGTGTTCCTTGGTCTTGGCTAACTTCTAACGAATCAACATACTGATTGTAATTCAAATGTTATTAAATAGAAAAACAATTAATTAGTAAACATCAATTGTTGATTTTCCAAAGTGCATTAGCTTAATATCACATTATTATCTCTAATTTGAACAAAACCTTTTCATTTAGTTGTGGAGTAAGTTTGGGCCTAAAGCTAAAGAAGTGTGAGAGAGACCACCTCTATTTGCTTGAAAACTTTCTCGCTTGTGCACCCGCGAACACAAACACGTGAATAATTTTGGTTTTGACAAAAAAAAATACTAAACCAAACCAAACCAAACCAAACCTGCCACTACGAGAGAGAGTTTTGAGTAAACCGGGTTTGTTAGTTGTTGATGTTGAAGGTGGATGATGATGCAGAGGAGCCCAAGATCTCCGTCGTCGTCGTCGTCGCAGCCGTATTTGTCAGCCTCCGTCACCGATCCAGTCAAATCAGGCAATGGCGTTCAGGCTTACATCTCTTACAGAGTCGTCACCAAGGTCCTTTCATTCTTATAGCTTGCGACATTATGTAAATCGTGTGATCAAGGATAGCGTTACACCCTGAGCTTCAGCAGAGTGAGGATCTTAGGACCTTTTTGCAAGCTGATGAAGAGGTAAAAGAGATATGGACTTTTTACATTTCTTCCCTCCCTGAAGGAGGACTATGCTTTTGCATTATACAAAGGTTATATAATTGTCTTTTGATTGACGGTTTTACTTTCTCCTCAGACAATGGAAAGATTCAGGTTTCAGGAAACTGGTATATTCAAGACCAAGCCTGCTGATCTTATGCAAATGTTTTGGGTAAGCATACCTTTTTTCCTTGCCATGTAAAATAACATACAAGAACCAGCAGCAGATTCATGTTGCATGTAAAATAACATACAAGTGTTTAATGGTAGCATCGTACCAGTAAGTTATACAACTGTTAAGAGTTCAAAGTTACTTAGCTATACTGTGGTTGCCACTATAATTGGTTTCCTTCACTCTTTTCTCCATGCTCTTGATTAACGTTGCGTTTATTTATTATCTTAATGCCACCACACCTGCACAATTGACAGGATGTGCAATCAAAAGTTAGTGATGCTGTCCTCGGAAAGGAAAAACCTGTCGAAGAAACTACTCCTGAATACGAGAAGCTTAAACACTACGTTTTCGAGCTTGAGAACCACTTAGCTGAGGCTCAGAAGCATGCATTTCGCCTCGTCAAGAGGCATAGAGGTAAATAACAGTGTGTCACTAGTCTGAAAATTCTCTTATACTTTCTCAGGCATGGAGGGATCTTTAGATGTGATGTTTTGTTAACCTGATGGCAGAACTGGGTCAGTCACTGTTGGATTTTGGCAAAGCTGTAAAACTTCTTGGGGCTTGTGAGGGTGAACCTACAGGAAAAGCATTCTCCGATCTTGGAACTAAATCCGAACTGCTATCGATTAAGCTCCAGAAAGAGGTACTAATTTTTGTAAGATGATGCTAAGCATAGATCGTCTCTTTCCAGCTTTTTCAATTTATAGTAAGAGGATGATGTATGTTGATATACCTTGCACTATTTGTAGGCTCAACAAGTTTTGATGAACTTTGAGGAACCGTTGAAGGACTATGTACGCTATGTGCAATCCATCAAGGTGATTTTCTCTAGCTTTTTTCCTTTGGGATTAGATTCTGGTTATGCACACTAGACATGTATGGACATGAAACGCTACCCTCTTGCTTCCGTTTTGTGTATATCAAGGCGACAATAGCAGAACGAGGCACTGCATTCAGGCAACATTGTGAATTGGCAGAAACAACAAAGTTAAAGGAAGTAAACCTGTAAGATTGATGGCTCTTCTTGCCCTTCTCTATTCTGAGTCAAATGATGTACTTTGGGAACATTCTACAAACTCTTCTCTGTTGTTGTTTGCAGTGACAAACTAATGCTCACACGTTCTGATAAAGTAGGAGAAGCAGAGAACGAATACAGAGAGGTAACAACAACAGCTCCAACTTGAATGATTTCACTTTGACCACATCTGTTTGGTGCTTTAACACGACAGTGATGCAGATAAAAGCAGAAAGCGAGGAAGCAACGATAAGATTTGAGAAGATAGTGAAGAGAATGAACGAGGAGATAGTGAGGTTCCAAGAACAGAAGACGGAAGAGATGGGAGTTGCGTTTCATCAGTTTGCCAAAGGACAAGTTCGCTTAGCAAACGGTGTCGCTGATGCTTGGAGATCTCTTCTTCCAAAACTTGAAGCTGTTTCTTCTTCTGTTTAAAACAAAACTTGGCCGTGTCTTTTTTGTTGGTTTCTAACAGTTTCTGGTGTATTTTTGTCAACTTCAACGTTAGTAACTTTGTTCGTTTTCTTCCACTTGTAAAAATACAGATCGAGAGCATCACATGTTGAGATTGAGATTTGAGAGCATGGTAAGACTTCTAAACCACTTTTGTTTCCCTCAGAAAATAGTTTTAAAATAAGTGATTCTTCCGTTTCATTTCATGCACATGCATAAATATTTACAAAATAAATAAGTTATAATAAATGATTAGTATATTATTCTAATTTATTTTTATACCTTATATGTATAAAATATTATTTTAGATAATATTATTTTATTATTTTAATTAGACATGTATAGATTATTTAGTTAGTTCAGTTATCATTTGAATACATTTTACATCTAATATTTTGAACTAAACCATTTTTTGTTCTGAATATGTTAGTCTTTTATTTATTTAAAATATAGGATTTTCTTCTGTTTTAGACTTTTAGGTTTCAGTGGTGGTCATTTGAACTTGTTTTTAAAAAATTACTTAAGAAATGAGACATTAGATCATGTAACCAAAAAATAACTCATATGTACAATATATACTATTACCTTTGACAACCGGTTAATAAGATATCGAACCTCTTTTTAATAGTATAATAATAACACATCAAATAAACATCAATGCATATCATTTAATAGTATTATACATCGCATGTGGTTTGATGTCGGACTTATATATTAATGATTAAACAATATGAAATCATCCTTCAATGTTTCATAAAGGCCTTATTGTTTTTAATTATTTTCTTTGACAATGGAAATTGCCGCCATCTCAAATAAAAAAAATACAAGATGTAAATATGAAAATACTTTAGTTAGTATAACTTATAGTACATGAAAATATTAAAATAATTTTTAAACTTTGATAATACTCTTATTCAAGTTTTCATTCAGTCATATCAATATTGTTAAAACAGGAACATGACATATTGATATAGGTATGATCGAACTATTTTAATATAATTATTAAAACATCTTATTAATCATTTTTAAAAATATAATACAAAAAACATAAATATAATTAAAAACAGAAATAAAAAAAACTAAGTTCTAAAAAATAAAACAAAAAATAACTCAAATATAATTAAGAACAGAAATAAAAAAAAACTAAATTCTAAAAAATGTAAAACAAAAATTAAACCCACCGGTCAAAATCTAATAAGGTATATTATAACTGCAAGTCTGCAACCAAAACAAAACCGTCAACTTTCCACATTTTCCTATTTTTAAGGGCAACGAAATATAGAACAAATTTGTAGGAAAATATATTTAATTATTTATCATTGCAGAATATTACAACCAATATTCTTTATCATCCTACAGATTCATGTATTTAATTATTTATCATCCTAAAACACTACGACCAATTCTTCTACTTATAATATTTAGTTCTTTGGTTCATATTTTTGGTTTTATAATGAACCTATCAAATATATAAGATAACATTAGCTTTAATGTTTTTTTTCTTTTAACAAGAAATGACCAAATTTAAAATTGAGAACAATATATATGATTTAAGTAAATTTTAAAAATTCACTTAACATAATACAGTCACAATTAAAATCATTTTATATTTAAAGTTAGTTCGTATTTATAATATTTACCTTTATAGTATATCAGATAATGATCTATGTTTTTATGATTGTGATTTTTACGGGCTATTAAAACAAATATACACTACAACAATATAACTTATGTATCGCCCAAAATGGTATTTATTCAACCATACATTAATTTATTAAATGTTTTACATATAATTTAAATTTATCAATAAACAAAGCACATGATTAAAATATAGTTTAACATGCTTTAAGTGAACTTTTAGTAGAAATAAATATTCATATAGACTCATTTAATTTAACGGGGTTGAATAGATTATTCAATAAAATATTTATCAAATGTGATTTTCCTTAAAGTTAGTGACGATTATATTAACCCATTTACACACACACAAATTAGTTTTTTCAAAACATTTTTTAAAACTTTGTTTGGTTTCCGGTGCGGATTGGATTTAATATGGTTTTCGGATATAACACTTTAAGAATCATTTGAGTATATAGATCATGTCTAATATAATATGAGACATTGATTTTCGGGTTGATTTGGAGTCGGTTTTTTGGGTACAAATATTGTTGATTAATTATATTAGATAACTCCTAAAAAATATAATATGTTGCAAATTTTAAAAACAAAGTTTAGAAATAATTTCTGAACTGCATATGGCAAGTTTATAGTTATGAAATTTACCAAAAATTATATTAAATTTAGTTAATATTAAACATAAATATGATTATAAAAATTAAATTTTTCAAAGATAAAGATAAAACAAAAATCATACCCGCCCTTTCAAAGGGCGGGTCAAAATTTAGTATCTCCATTAAGACCACCGCCAAATCCATAATTTTTTTTTTGACTATAATCCATAATTTTCAATATCTTATATTTTGTTTTGTCACAATTTCAAGACAAAAAAAATCAAAGGTCAGCTAAATATTTAGGGACAAATCAAAGGATGTAGCAAAGAGGTACTTCCATCAACTAAATATCCATGCATTAGTTTTTAATCATGTTTTGTTCATATTGATTTAATATCTTTTCTTGCGTTTTTCTAATGTTTTTTTGTGTTTTTCTCATGTTTTCTTATGTTTTTCTTACTTTTTGGGATTTTTTTAATAATTGTTTTTTTTCAGTAGGACTATACTAATAATATATTGATACGATTTTAGTAAAAAATAATTAAGAAATAATTTTGATATTTTGGAAATATTTGTTGTTTTTTTTTTTATGATACATGTTATACTTACACCAAGTGTCATTGGTGTAATAGTTAAAACTTAAAGAAAACTCGAATTATTAGGTTCCATGTTTTTGTTGTTATATGGTATGAATGTGCATGCACGTACTAACGAAATTATAGAGAAAAAAATGGAAGCTGACGCTTTCTATGTGTAAACACACAACTTAGCGTAGCGTACATACACAAAAAAAGAACTGCTTTATTTTATCAAGTGTGTGTGTTTTCCTGAGTTAAAAGTGTATCAATTAAGCGGCATTTTCTCGGTATATTCAACCATTTCCACAATTTAAGAGTTAAAGTCTAATGTGTGTTGAGTCATTTCGTAAAAAAATATGATTAAAAATATCTCCAAAAGTACTTTCTATTTTGAAGTTTCTCAAACTCTATATTTGAAATTTTTAGCTAGGTTTCTCTAAAAGTAAAATTTTAAAACTAATTTTAAAACTATTTGTATTTTACACTATGATTTTTATATTTATGATACTTAATTTAAATTCATAAAATTTTATAGATAAATAGCACATATATAAGTATATTACAGAAATATTAATTAACAAAATAGTACAGTAAAATATATAATTTTACATATAAATACACAATTAAATATTAAATTACAAGTAAAATACTACATTATTCTATAAAATTATTTTCGTGATATTGTTATCTAAATCTAGTTTTGAAAACAAAATATTTTGAAGTTTTTATTTAATTTAATTTGTAAAAATTAAAATTATTAAAAAAAATTGAAATATTTATGAGTTATAAAATTTTGAAGGATTAAAAAAAAATAAATGATAACATATTTAAGAATCATAAATATAATATGTAAATGTAAAGATCAAAATGCAATAAAAATATGAAACTTCAAATTTGAAGTTTTGAATTGTAATATTCTATATTTGAAGTTTCGCTACTCAAAATTTCAAATTTGAAATTTTGAAATTTTTTTTTTGGAAAACAAAAAATTTCATATTCGAAATTATAGAGTATATTTTGGAGATGCTCTGATAATATGACTTGAGGAAATAGCTGGTTCCACCTTAAGAAGTGCTGCAATCTCATTTCTCCCCCATCCCTCATAGGTTTCATTCAACATAACACATCCAACAAAGAATCAACGTTAAGCATCAATCCCAAGGTATCTACTGAGAGAAATTGCCAAAAATACCATTTTTATAGTACCACTTTTCATGTTTACACTAACCACTTTTACCACTACTTTTAATGAAGGTTCTAGATTTAAAGGTTTAGGATTTAGAGTTTAGATTTGATGTTTTAGGGTTTAAGGTATATAGTTTAGGGTTTAGAGTTTAAGATTTAGGGTTTAGAGTTAAGTATTTAGGGTTTATAGTTTAGACTTTAGGGTTTAGGGTTTAGGATATTGAATTTAGGGTATATAGTTTAGGGTTTAGGGTTTTTGAAGATTTTGGGTTTAGGGTTTAGAATTGGAGGTTTAGGAATTAGAATTTGGGATTAGAATTTTAAAAAACATATAAAAACAAAGATATAAGAGTCTTTACCATTTTAATAAATAAGGTATTATTGAAAATGTGTCTTTAGTGGTGGTAAAGATGAATAATGGTACCTTGAAAGTGGTATTTTTGAAAATTCCCCGATGAGAACTACAAGTTTCTCTACTGTACAATAAGGGTAGTTAATCATGTAATCAATGCTTGGTTTGCTTCAATCCCTAGTTCAATGTTCACTTAACTGGGAACCATTTCACCACCTTCACAAGACATAAGTTCAATACGACCTAGATTCCACACCAACCTATGAAGTTTCTTCTCAATTTTCACACACATTTCAAATCATTTCGACTTTTTGGCATTGACAACACGTGTTAATAAAAATTGTGATGCTTTAAAAGAGATAAAAATAACACTGAACCTTTGGAGCCAGTCGGAGGGTTATTTATTATCAGCCGAAAAAGTGTGGTAGCTTTGGTTATAGTCTATCCAGAAAGGTATTGACAACGAAAGCAATTAGCCCGAGAAGATGATGACGACGAGCTTCTCTTCTCCTCCTCCTCTTCCTCCTCCTCCATCAACTCACAGATCCTTACTCCTATTCCCTTCATCTCATCTAAAATTCACCCCTCGTCTACTCTTACATGGTCGCTCTACTCTCTCATGTTCAGCCGCCAGCAACAACGGACCTCCTCCCGCCGGCGACTCTGTTCCAAAGCAAGTACCCTTTTGCTTCTTCTATTGTTTACTCTATCAAAGTTCGAACCTTTCGATTCTAGTTTGTCTAAAAATCGAACCTTTGTTTTTTTGTTTGGTGATCGCTTCAGTAACTTCTGTATCATCGAGGGATCAGAGACGGTTCAAGACTTTGTGCAGATGCAGCTTCAGGAGATTCAAGACAACATAAGGAGCAGACGCAACAAGATCTTTCTCCTCATGGAGGAAGTCAGGAGGTTACGCGTTCAGCAGCGGATCAAGAGTGTTAAATCCATCAACGTGGAGGAGACTCTTCTCGAGGCAACCGAGATGCCTGAGATCCCTTCTTCCATCCCTTTTCTCCCCAACGTGGTCAGTTACTTTTAGACAAACAAAGACAAGTCCTCCTTGTTGTTAATGTAAAAAATCTTATCTTTTTGAACTTTTTTTTTTGTTTGTTTTTGAAAATAGACACCAAAGACTCTGAAACAACTCTACTTGACCAGCGTTGCTTTGATCTCTGGAATCATCTTCTTTGGTGGTCTCATTGCACCTAAGGTAATGTAACAAAATATCTTCCTCGAACACCGCATTAGCATGTCGCATGTGTTTCTTGAATGATTTTTTTTATATGGCAGCTGGAGCTGAAGGTAGGATTAGGAGGGACCTCGTACGAGGATTTCATAAGGAGCTTGCATCTCCCCTTGCAATTAAGGTACTGCAACTAGTGAAATTGCTTGAGGATTAGTATGCATCAAACCAATATGGTTTTTCTTTTATTTGTCTGTGATACAGCCAAGTAGATCCCATTGTGGCATCATTTTCTGGGGGAGCAGTGGGTGTGATTTCAACTTTGATGTTAATTGAAGTTAACAATGTTAAACAACAAGAGAAGAAGAGGTGCAAGTACTGCCTTGGGACTGGTAATTGATTTATATATCAACCTCATGGACTATAATGTTAACTTCTTGAACTTTTTTTTTCTCTTTAAACTACTTGTTAAATGATTATGTGTGTGCTTAGGATACTTGCCATGCGCTAAATGTTCAGCAAGTGGTGTGTGCTTAAGCGTTGATCCAATAAAACGAACTAGAGCTTCAAGCAGGCTTCTCCAAGCTCCGACAACAGAAAGGTGTCTAAACTGTTCCGGCGCAGGAAAGGTAAAAAAGATGTCTGAACAATATTTCATATAATCTGAACTGAATGCTTATGCTTAGTCTTTGTTTTTTTGTGTATGAATCAGGTGATGTGTCCGACTTGTCTATGTACTGGGATGGTCACAGCTAGTGAGCACGACCCACGATTTGACCCTTTCGACTAGAAAAGCGATGGCATTTAGCCTTTCAAATTAAGGGTTTTTCTATGTACATTTGTTCTTCAAAACCCTAAGCCAAGAGACTCTGTACTGAGGAAAGCCATATAAATGTTTACATAATCAAGAAAAGTAGATTTATACCAAAGCATGATATAAAGTTAATTAAATCTCCCAGACATTATTTGATCAAATAGATTTTCTTTTCAAATTTGCTTATGTCATCATCATTTTCATTTAGAAGAAAAAATCATGGCACTGTTTACTAAAAAATATTAATGACTATTATGACATGGGCATACAATAACAAAATGTAAATCTTCTCACTTAGAAATGTAGAAGTTGATCATATAACCCGAGAATTATTAAAAATAGCCAAAATAAAATTATCTTTTGAACTACATTAGAACAGAAATTTATGACTTCGGTGCATTATGTACTTTTGATATTGACACTTAAAATTTCAGTTTATATTTTTTGACTTCTATTGGTTCTTTTCTTTGAAATCAACCTCTTCGTAATCAAAGTGTTGAGATGTGTGTATTGCTGAATTCTCATCACGATAAGGCTATGTAAATTAGTTTTGTTCGAAATAATAACCAAAAAGCCCATCAAAAACAAATTTGGATTTTCAATCGGGGTTTGTTTTACCAACATCACAAACAAATACAAAGAATATTTGGATCTAACTGCTCCCAGTATTTTGCCAAAAGGAAACGCTAATGTTGGGAGACAACAAACTTCTTTTATCGAGAGCTAATATAGGACCACACATTGTTAATATGCTACTATGTAAAATGTTATTTTTCCCTTTCTTCTCAAAAACTGTACACAGTACCACAATCTTTTGAAATGGGAACTTTGTGATATATCACTATGTCAATGTGGGTCTTTTCTGATGAGAGAACCCTAACGGTGGTGCTCAGGGACTGTGTTTTGGCGAATTCTTATTTAACGCGGAACTCATGTCTGAATAGGGTCAAGTTTTGAGTGAACTTGTCTCTGTTCTTCGGATCCAATCCACGAGAAATGTCTGTCATAAGACTGTCAAAGCAGGCAGAGAGTCGCTGGTGTTGATCCACTGGCTGCAACACCATTAAAACTAAGTAATCAATATATAGGCTTTACATAAAAGAAACACTCATGTAAGAAAACAAAAGAGAGTTTTGGATTATCACCTGTGAGGAGAGGATCTTAGCTTTCAGATCAGAGAATATCTGGTTGGATTTATATATTAGGTTAGACGAATTAACAAAAGGTCCCCCCACGTCAGAAACTGAATAATAAAAGACATTACCTGCTCACTTATAAGAATCAAGCTTAACATTGGCCTGCTGAGACTCCACTGATTGCCACAGTCTTCGAACAAAACTATTTCAAACAGCGTCTTCAATATCTGCTTGTAAGAGCAAACCAGTTTAAATAAAAAAGGCATTAAGTCTCTTCTTTTCTTTTTGTGTTGCAATGAATCTGACAAACAGAGATGATGAGTTACCTCGGGGAACAAGCTAGGGCAGTCTGCAATGTGCTGTGCAAAACGAATAGCAGCTGGAGAATTAGGTGCCTCACCCATTGTGATGTTGTTGAAATAATACGAAGCAAGATTGTCTACAGCTATTGCACACTGTCACAATTATATATAAGTATATGTCAGTGTTTTAAGAAGACATTTTGCAGCATAAATCTTTCAAAAATTCTTGATTACAAAAGTTCTCACTTGTGATGAAATACTTGTGTCCAACCCCTTGAGTCCAGATTCAAGGGAGCCTACGAGATGCATAAAAGTGGCAGTATCCAGTTTCAGTATGAAGGCTATGTGACTGCCACACAGGACCTCGATGAAACCAAAGTATGCCTTTGTAAGCTGAAGGATGAAAGAAAGACAATAACGATTTGTGATTAAGATTGCACATCGGATCATATCTATGCGTTTACTAAAAACTAAAGACCGGTTGAATGAGCACTAAATGAAATTTATTGAAGGCAAGTGGTACACATACCTTGCGATATGCTAATATATCTGCTAAGGGTATTGCTAGGGTCATTTTCAATGCGATATCAAGTGCATCCGCAAGAGCCCGATCGCCATAGAGTTCAAACACACCGAAGTTGCAATAATTTCCAGAAAGGGCTGCCCATTTAAAATGATTATTAAGTATCATAAACATTAATCAAAAACGACAAACAGCCAAAATGATTAACTCTCATTGGTTCTATAATGTTCTTACCTCTTGACAGAATAGTCAGTGAAACCCATATCCCCTTGTATTTATAGGCATATATATCCGCAACGTTTGGAAGGGCTAAAATCCTTGAACCATAAGCCACAATCAATTTACTGACTTCCCGGAATAGTAGGATGCCATTAGGAGAAGAAGAATCAAAAGTAAGGCGCTGGGTTTGGTTATGCACAAACTCAGCCATGAACTTCAACAAGGGGGTCGTAACCTACATCAACAAACCAAGAAGAGAAGATGAGTCAAAAAAATGCACTAATATTCACAAAATGGCAGAAAGCAGTAAATTCACCTGCCACCGGAAACGACTTACGGAAATTACGTATTAATATAAATGCTAAACTGTAAAGATAGTGTATATATGAATATCTAAAGGTCAGATATAAGTAGACTCGGATCAGTGACCTATCATACAATCTAATGGAGCAGAATGTATAACTAAATACCTCTGGTGTGTCGAACCAATGTGAGATCCCTCTTAAAAGAAGTGGCATGTGTGCAGGATAGAGCCAGTCAAACAGAAGTCCATAACTTCTCCGGCTGAAATTAAAAGAGAAGGTTTTAAATAATTCATAAGATTGTAAAATGCCTATGGATGTTAAAGTAACAAGCTGTAGTCAAGACCTGCTAGTAGCCATTGTAATTCCTCTTAAATCCCTCATCAACCCGATCACAGCAAACTTCACAGCATCTGTGCGAAACATCGAATCTGGTGTTGATTCCAGGGTGCGGAAAACCTATCATGGTTGAATCAAAAAGGTGATTTACTTACTTATTCATAATCTTAAATTTTTCACAAGAACTTAGATTCGAATACAACATTATATTTAGGAAATTTATGCATACAACAGAAAATACACAACTACTATGCGAATAAGCTAAGACATCATAAGATATTGTGATATGGAAGTATTCTGTAATTCCTCTCTAGGATATCAAACTATGCCTATAGCTGAAAAGGGAAACGATCAAAGCAAATTTCACAATGTATGTCTTCCTTATGCTTTGCCTGGGAGTATTTCGTAAAAAGTCACAAATTTTTTTATCTCTTCTTCAGCACAAAATATGCAACTCTATCATCAGAACCAGAGAAAGTATGCAGTGCAGATACAGACAGAATCACTATTATATAAATGAAAGCTCAGAGATAAGATACGAAAAAAATAGTGTATAACCTGCAGAAGTGGTTCCATCGAAGTCTTGAACTTTATTGAGCTATCCTCCATGAAAATCAGCCAGCCAATAGTGTAGTAAAATGTTGTTCTGTTTCGAGAGCATCTGTACTCTTCTAAGAATGGAAACTGCTCCCTCTGGAATTAGACAACTCGCATACTGAGTTACTGCTGGTGATAAATTAGAATGCATAATGATGTCCACACAAAAAAATTGGAGAAGAATTACAGTGTGATTAGAAATAATAAAGGTCAATGTGTCTAGCTTTAAAAGCAGCTTCCCGGTCATATATCTGCAAGAGAAAACCAAAACCAGAACAAAAAAAATTTCAACACGAAATGCATAGAACATCAATTGAAACAGGTTGTAATGGAGTTACCCAGATGCCAACTCCAGGAACAAACTTAGCGTGTGACTAATAACTTCTTCACTCTGTAGAAACAAAAGACAGGTGTTACTTTGATGTCTAGAGCCGCATGTTAGAAGAGCCGCATGTTAGAAAAGATAAAGAACACATGATTACCTCTGTATAGCATTTTAAGTTTGTAGCAATCTTGCCAACAATAACGTTCAACAACACTAGATGATCATGGAGCCCAAGGAGTTCTTTCAATCTGTCATACAACTGCTGCAACAGACAGGTAGTATCAGGGATAATACATAAAAACAAAAAGAAGTATAAAAAGAAATAAGTTTGCATTTACTTTTGATGAATGCATGGCCTGATCACCAACGTAAGACTTTCGGAAATTCTGGAAGAATGTAAGAATTGCACGATCAAGCCTTTGTTTACTTATTTCACCATATCTCTGCAGAGAGGAAGTGTCATTTGATTACTTCACAGATGATATAAAAGTAGTGAATTCATCTGGGAGATAAGAAACCCCAACACGTGGAGCACACAGTTGTTGGAATCCTATACAGTTCACGCATAACATTAATATCAAAACGTTAACAAGATCACCCTTGTGATTATAAAGGCTTGCGAACATTTAAGCTAGATGAGATCTTCCAGCTGTATTCATGGTGTTGTTCAAAAGAAGAGCTATAAATACAAATGGTACCATACATCATCAAGTGGCAGAACAACCACACTAATTACCATCTTCAAGGTTAAAATCCAACTTTGCCAAAGAATACAAGTACTAAAGCCAAAGAGAATATCTACAAGACCACAAATATTTTCTGTTTTTAGTTAGTTGCGAGCAGATGTAATACCTGTCTGTGCAATCCACTGTCCATAACTTCTACTAGCCGCAAAACACGAGCAGAGAGTTCAGCATCAAGCATCTCTTGCGTCTCCACACTGCACCATATATTTAATTTCCAATGTCCATACTTTATATATTGTTTTGTCCCTCAAACGCCCTAAGCAAAGAAATTCAGGATGGATATCAACTTACCTACAACCGCTGCACTGCTTGATCTTAACAATAGCGGCAACAATATGAACAACCCATGACAATTTTGCTTCAATAAGTGCCAGTTCGGAATTGTCAGCAAACTGTTGGTGCGCTCTTTCCTGTTACACAATCAATTGGCTAAAGCGAATAAGACATAAACATCGACAGAGTGGCAACAAGCTCAACAAATAATAACAGTTGGCTTTACCGTATATGCTTGCAGAAGAGGCTCCATTGTGTTTATTATATACATGCCCGTTCTTTCATACTGCATAATAAGAACCTCGGATGCGGTTAAATTGTGTTAAGTTAAGATAAAACATTATCCAACGACATATGTTAGCTAAGCAAGGGTACCGCATGAGACACAAATCCAGAAAGAAAAATAACCTGAAATCTGCATAGGTAAGGAAAGCAATCCAGCTCATCTTGCAGAACTTCAACTTTATCCAAAGGATGATCAGTCGGATCATCATCCGGAGCACTAGCCTGGAAAGAGGTATATATATCAAAGAAAAAACTACAATTTTGAACTGGAAACCTTCCGGAATAAGGGATGTTATATACCTGCACAGAATTGAATCTGGAGATGATAAAACCTTCTGTAATTTTAGGTACAAATTCATCTAGCAGACTCGGTGAATCACCCTTCAAGTATGGAACAGATGCTACTAATCTGGACCACATTCCAAGAAGGTAGTACACGCTACTGCTGGCCCACTGAAAGAAAAAATCTCTTATGAATTTTGCAAACTAGATACCATCATAGCTAATCATTTAAGCTATACTAACATCAATCATGTGTAAAATGGCACGACCTTTAAGGAGATAAGTAGTGTCTATAATCGGTCTGCTAATGCATTCGCTAACAGAAACTTGCGAAAAATTACCTGCCATGACTGGAGAGATTTTAGTGTAAACTCTGCCACCAACTGTATCCAGTCACCGTAGCCATCCATCTTCACAAGCTCCGAAAGCTGCAGATGAATTCATACATACTATTACATAAGATATGAATTTATCAGCCATATGAACCAATAAACCATGTCCAAATTAACCTCCAATTTATTTACAGTGACTCCGCACAGCGAAGAAAATTACATGCTGGCATTAACATCTTGTTATATACCGCTACTAAAGAACGCTCCAGAGAGAAATCAAAGCAATACAAAGCACAAGTGCTCCAATCCATTATTTTCAACTACAGTTTAGGCAAGAGAGGTACCTATTCCCCCAAGGTAATAGGATATTAAACTTACAAAAAACTTAAGTAAAAACTGTGCCTGAGCTATCTCTGAATTAAAAAGTACATGTAGCATCAATAATCACGAATAGTTACGACCGTCCGACTGTAACATATTGCAAAAAGGAACAAGTGTGCATTTACCTAAGTACATGGATCGTACTATAAAATTCTAGCTATGACACATAAAATTATACAAACAGTAATGTGGGAATTATAAAAGAATATTACCTGGTAATTCAACCTAAAACGCCCAAGTAGACGGCAGAACACATGGTAATTATCATGATCAGCAAGACCTGATTCAGCAAAAACAATTTGTATTGAGGGATCAGGGAAGTAAGATCAGTGGGGTAAATATGCATTCAAAAAAAAAAATTAACACATACGTAGACAACAATCTTAACAGACTATATAACTAAGAGGCTGGAATTTCAGTCATGAAGGGTTACAAATTGGTAAACGAGACAGTTGCATACAATGCAACATCTTGAGCTCAACTTTTACTGTCAGACCTAGAAAAATCCGAAAGTCTAATACATCCTAGATACCTTTTCCTGTTTGAAGAATTTCTTTTGTTCCAGTCATCAAATGGGCTAAAAACGTAGAGCGGGTGGCATCATTTGTGAACAGAGAGCGTCTTACAGAAGCCAATCGGACCAAGCACTCAAGTGCCTAAAAGTTAAAACAGAGGAACGTTAACAAATAGCTAATTTCAAATCATATATAACTACCTATTGCGTCCAAACTGTATATTTACAAATTATATCCTCGATGATATTACTGCAACGGAAACACCTGTCCTCTCACTAAAGCAGGATAAAAATGAACTAAAACAGAGATCACGTTTTATCTTTATTCTTGAATGAAAAAGATGCTTATATGCCTTTCTCTTCAAAAACTGAAAAGAGGACAGTATGGACATACCTCTTTCGATAGAGGTGAATCGGTACTACCATAGTAATCGAAAAATATCTGCAGCGTGGACGAATCCTCCAATACTGATCTCCAAGACGTTGGAATCTAAGAATTATCGGTTTACACAAGAAGTTATAGTACATAGGCACTAAGAGTAGACAAACAAGAAAAAAAAAACAAGATATTAATGTTCTACCTGAACTGTACCAAACTCTTCTGTGCTTTCATCAATTGAAGTTCCAACGAAATCAAACGATACACATCTCAGTGAAAGGGAAAGCGCCAATTCTTGTAAACGCCCAGTAGCTGGTTAAAAGATAATGTCTAACTCATTACTACTGAACTAAAGGAAAAGAAAATGGAATTCCGAAGCCTAACCCTAGACCAATCGATAGACATCGAAAAAGATAGCAACATACCCCACGATTACAAAACATTCCACTAGAATATATTTTCAAGATGGCATTTACAAGTTTTCTAAGTTGGCATGATGGGATAAAATGAAAAAAATTGACAAAGATGACTCATCCAACAGTTATAATTCTTAAAGTGGTATCCATTCATTTATAGCCAGCAAAATTCACACATGCACAACCAACAATCTAAGTTGATGACATCAATGCTTTACAAGATTAAGTTCATAATATTACCATCATTTCTCAGATAGCCTAATGAAGTCAAAGCTATTCGGAATACTTGAAATAAGGATTGATCCCTAAAGTTGCAAGCAACCCTCCGGTGACGTGTGGACGGCAGACCTGGATTAGGCTTAAGAATTGAGAATAGATGAAAAAATGTCAGTAAACAAATGGACAAGATTTTTGAGACGCAATAAATATCTACAATGTTCATCTTACCTGATTCATCTCCTGCACTAGCTGATCCAAAATTCTTAATCCAATAGCATAGTGATCCGAGGAACCCTGTTCAAACAAAATTAAGGAAGATATTTCAGCAAGCTCGTGTTAAAAATCTATAAGACTATAACTTCTACAAAAGTATCATCCACATGGGGTTATGCAAAGAAACAATGTAAATACAGAAACTATACACCAAAGAAGTATGCACCACCTGTTCCAAGAAGTTTGTTGATTCCTTAACCACATCCCTGAATCTATCATCATCCAACCATCCAAACTTTGTGAGCCGGCAAAGCAGTTGAATGAGCGAAGCAATAACAAACGGTTGCATCTTTGGTCCTCTTGTAGCCAGGTAGTTCACTATATAAGCCCCTAAGAAAAACCAACATAGCACCACAAAAAAAAAAGAAAAAAAAATTAAACGCAAGAAAATAGATACATCTAGTCATTCAGGTTGGAGGAATGCATATGAACATTACTGATATCAAGGCGGAGATTCAGCGGAAGGGTGTGATCCGTCACTTGCTTCAACAAACTCGAGCTTGCGAGCATTAACGAATAAGGTTTCGATGAGTTGTCGAGGATGTATTGACATTGTGATATGTAATCAGTATTCACGGAAAAACATCTCAGACTATTCTCAGCGTGAGCCCTCTCAGCTGTATCCTGTGAGTTGTATAATCTCTCGCATAATGCCTCAAGCTGCGCCAAGCTCTCCATCGGTAATCTGACCAAAAAAGTAGAAAAAATAGTTACCACTACGATAAGGTCTCAGTTTATAAGAGCATATCTATATCCCTATGCTACGATGAACAAATAAAAACGGTTACAGTGAGGCAATGAGCACACAGAAAAACCTAGATTTCGTATTTGCAATCAATATCCTAATCATTCGAAGAGGGATCTATCTATCATCCATCTTCATCACTTCAACAATCACAAGATTGAGGTCAATAAACCATCCAACCGATGTGAGAAAATAAAACTTTGGCTCACCAGAGATTGAGCAGGCAGCTACTCCGATTTGTTACTCGGAAAGTTTCTCCGACGAACTGAAATCTCGATTTCGATGGTAACAACGAAGACGAAGAGACGTGAAGACTGATCGTGGGGGGCGATGACAGCGTTGTAGCGGAGCATTTGCAGATTGTATATAACTTCCTTTTGGTTTATAGATGCTCTCGCCTCTCTCTCTCGCTCGAGCGCTTCAAGATGGGCCGAATCTTATTCTTTAATGGGCCTGAGAATTCAGTGGGCTATAAATTGGGCATTTTGTGAGCCGTGGCTTAATAAGAAACATTCACACGACTGTTGATCCAATAGCTTCACTCGCAGATAAATTCTAAGCAAAGTATATAATTGTGAATATGTGTTAACAAATAAAAATTTAAGACGATTTTCTTTAAAAGTTAAATTTTATCAATGATATTTTTTTAAAAAATATATATAATTAGATCTACTAGT
This sequence comes from Raphanus sativus, assembly GCF_000801105.2. NCBI lineage: Eukaryota > Viridiplantae > Streptophyta > Magnoliopsida > Brassicales > Brassicaceae > Raphanus > Raphanus sativus. The sequence continues at coordinate 25,815,444 of NC_079512.1, read as the reverse complement.
TAATATATATATATAAGTGATTAACTAGTTTTAAAGTTGTTGAATTTATTATATTTTTAAAAAATTACTATAAACAACCGGTAATTAATTAATTTGATTGAATTAATATATCTTAACCAATAAAAAATACTCAAAATATCTACATATTTGATATAGTTATATTTTTAAAATAGAAATATAAGATAAATAAAATTATTGTTTTTACATTATTTTTAGAAAAGAATAGCTGTTAATATGAATAACAATTTTTAATGTTTTTATTAAAATTAAACAAAATAAAATATCTTGATAAAAAATATAACAAAAATTTATTTGTGTTTTAGTTATTTTTATTATTTAAGGCACATAAAGATTTAGATAAATTAATTTAAAATTAATTCAAAATAAGTTATTTTAATTTTTACAAGATTATAACCCGCGCTTAAAAGCGCGGGATCATTTTTATTTAAAATTATAATAGACTTTTAATTATATACATTTTTCTGAAGTTATAAACTTAAAAGTGTTAATTTTGGGGTTTGTAAAAAATATAGCCCACACTGTATACTATTTTAATTAAATTAATTAAAAATTAGACATAACTATTTCATTAAATTTTTAATTTTAATTTTGTTATAACTTTCCAGTTAACTTTCGATTTAAAACTTATGAATAAAGTGTGCATTTTTATATTATTGTTTATCGATTTACCTTTCCAGTTAGCACGAAAGAACCTAAATAAATACAAAAATTTAACACCAGAAGAAAACCACAACTCAGAAAAAAAAATTAAAACCGCACATTTATGTTAGGCCGTTTGACTTTTGTATATTGGAAAGAGACGTTTAACCTCTCAAAAGCCATATGTATACCTGTCGTTAGCTCAAAACCAGAAGGCGGATGGACTAGCATGCAGCGCTAGGAAACAAACGACATTTGTTGTGTATATGGATACAGAGCTACCAACTTGGTTTACAGAGTTCGTTTGAGTCTGTAAAAAATCGATGACAAAAAAAAAAAAATCTGTCGTAAGCTTTGTCTACTGGATATGTAACTGATGACAATATGGAGACTTACTAAGAGTGCAATAAATTGTACACAAACATCTAATAGACACCAACATGAAAGAGACCCATAAATCTCAAAATAAAAACCCAAACCAATTCCATTATTTTTAAGAACTTGCAAATAAGAGGCTAATTAGAATCAAGCTCCCCCTTTCTGTTAATAAGATAGCCCTAAATTGTATAAGCAATCGATCCATTTATTTATTCTCAACAGAATCATCAATAAATTCCAAAGCCATTGTATCACTAACCTCAATGATATGATGAGAATTTCTTGAATCGTTTATGAAAATCCCCTTCAAAAAAAACAATCCTCAAATCTTTAGTTGACCCACGAAACCTGTAATCTCCATTGATTAACTTCCTTTACTTTAGAACAGTCTTCCGTACTTTTGATTCCATCCATAAGATAATTTATCCCAAGAGATTTCTTTCCCAAATGTTGCCATGTTTCAACCTTGAAGATAATTTTGACCCCCCGATATGCAACTCTACGATGAAATCTTGTTTCCAGATCGAAAAATATCATCAAAATATTAAGAGGCCATAAAACCTCAAACATGATCCCTAATCTTCTTTGCTCTGATTCAATATTGGTATCAATATATATATTACTTTTTAGGCTTTGATCATTTAGTTGAAAAGGGATAGCAAAAAACGGTAATATATATATTTTAATGGAATAAAGGGATTTCGTAGAAAGTAAAAATAATTAAATATTGTTGAATTAGAAGGTGATCTAAAAAACATTATGTTTTAACAGTATAGATTTATTTATATATTGCGCAAAAACTATATAATTTCTAGTAAATATGATAATAACAGAGGATCATTTGGCTATGTAGTAAAATAGGATCATTCATATCTGTAAGTAATGTAAAAGAAAATTGGTTAATATAAAAATAATTATTTGGGTGGTTTATTCGTGCTGTGTAATTTTTATTTATTTTTATCCGTTGTGTAGTTTTATATAATATTTGATGAGTATTTTTTATTTTCTTGGTATTGTATTTATGTTTCATGAATATTGTGTGGGTGAAGAATTATTATAAAGTGTGTGTTATTTGTATCAAACACATATTGTTGTTAGTTAGTTATATTTCAAATTTTTATCCAGAAGATATTATATTTTTTTTAAATTAAAGTAAATATTAATACTGCAACTTTTCATAAAATATCTTTACATTTTGGCTCTCTTGATCTTAGATATTCTATAACTAGCAGTAAATTTTCTATCACGATTCACGAATGTTCATGTGCTAATTTTTTATCATGTTATATTATATTTTTCTTGTGTCTTATTTAAGTTTTTCTTTTCCTTTTTTAATTATTTTATCAGTAGTACTACACTACTGTCTACTGATATACTGAAACTGTTTTAACTAGAAAAATAATGTTCATTACTTGAATTTTTTATATAATAACATTGATTATACAATATTGATATTGTTATATATCATATAACAAATCATTAGTTATATGAAACTGATATATATTGTTATTATTTTCTGATATGGTTTGTAAAACTTTGCCAAGATGTCATATTTGCTTCAAGTTTGGCGTTCTGATTAGGTTTTTAAATGATGATAAATATTTTTTAACGTTTATAAGATTTTTTATAATTATTTATAAAGCATGTGTATACTTTATAAGATTTTAATAGTTATTGTAAAATTATATTAAAATATAATCCATCGTTGTACAATATAAAATTATTAGTCTTTCAATAGCTACAAAAAATAAGTTACCATAAATTATTGGTTCCTGATTCATCTTTAATTATTAGATCTAATTTAAATATATAAAAATAAAAAATTAAGGATTATTTTAACTATAACAATTTTTTAAAACTTTACGAGTAATTGATAGTAAAAGTCATTTAATTGATTTATCACTAAGTATATAATGTAAGCGAAGATAAATATTTTTTAATTTCTAAGTTTTTTATTAGTTATTTGTAAAGCATGCGTAAAATTTATAAGATCTTAATAGTTATTATAAAATTATATAAGAATATAATTCATTATTGTAAAATATAAAACTATTATATTTACTTTATATAAATGTATTTTTCATTATATTATATTGCTTATAAATATTCAAAATAATTAAACAAACATTTTTAGTCTTTCTATAATTCCAAAAATTAGCTACGATAAATAATTATTTCTAATATTATTTAGTTTTTTGGTAAGTGATGTTAATTAATTATAAGCTTACTTTTAGTTTTCAGATGTACTTTAAGTAGATAAAAATTAAAATATAAATGAGCATTCAAATTGTAAATTCTTTTAAAAATTTAATCAGTGACAGTAACCAATTCTATTAAATGACACTACTACTACAATATAGAAAGACTTTTAAAATATTCATTTACAGTTAGCGTTTATTATGAACTTTATGATATACCGGATTCAATGGGCTATATACAGGCCTTCAGTGAGCTGGGGCCCAATAAGAAGCACCCACACGACTGTTGAGCTAACCACTTCACTCACAGTGTGATTGTGTGGAGGAGATTGACGATGGAGAATAACAAAAGATGGTCCCTCGCTGGAAAAACCGCTCTGGTAACCGGTGGTACTCGCGGAATTGGGTTAGTATCAGTCTTCCCATTTTTCTTTCCTGACTTTTGATCCGATTCTTAATTCCGATTTGAGTTTTTTTTTTTTGTTTTGCATGATTTAGTGATCGATTGATAAACCTGTTGATCATCTCTATAATCACATCTTCAGGCGAGCGGTAGTGGAGGAGCTAGCGAGATTCGGTGCAACAGTTCATACATGTTCAAGGAACCAGGAGGAGCTCAAATCATGCTTGGATGATTGGAAGTCCAATGGTTTAGCGGTAACCGGTTCGGTCTGCGATGCTTCGGATAGGGATCAGAGGGAGAAGTTGATTCAGGAAGTTTCGTCTGCCTTTAGCGGCAAGCTCAACATCCTTGTAAGTTCCTTTTATCAGACAGAACAATAATCCAACAAACCTATTTGGTTGGTGGTTAGTTAGCCTTGAACTGGTTCAACGTTCTGCCTTTTTTTGTGTTATCTTAAGGCTTGTAGATTGTTGTGTTGGAACATATAACATGGTGAAGGTTACTTGCACAAGTTAGGGTTTTTGAATCATTCTCTTGGCACTTCTGAAATTTTTATGAATTTTCTTTTTTTGTGTACAGATAAACAATGTTGGAACTAATATAAGGAAACCAACAGTGGAGTACACGAGTGAGGATTATGCTAAAATCATGTCGATCAACTTGGAATCCGCTTTCCATTTTTCCCAAATTGCACATCCTCTTTTAAAAGCATCTGGGGTTGGTAGCATTGTGTTCATCTCCTCTGTGGCTGGACTGGTTCATCTTAGTAGTGGATCTGTCTATGGTGCAACTAAAGGTGAGCCCCGTCTTATTCATAGAAACCAATAATAAAGGAGAATTTACCTTTTTTTAATTTCTTTCTCAGGAGCACTTAATCAGCTTACAAGGAACCTAGCTTGCGAATGGGCAGGGGACAACATCAGAACCAATTGCGTGGCGCCGTGGTACATCAAGACCTCACTTGTGAAACCGGTATCTTTTCCTACACACTCCCTTAGACGATGCATATGGAACATTGTTTCATTTAGATTTTGATAAAGTTGGTAGGAGGAAGAGAGTAGAGAGGTTGGCATAGAATTCAGTAAATCGAAATAAAACGTTTGAGCTAATGTGTTATGGTGTTGTCATTGCAGCTACTTGAGAAGAAAGGTTTTGAGGAGGCGGTGGTTTCGCGTACCCCACTTGGGCGCGTTGGAGAACCAGAGGAAGTCTCGTCGCTGGTTGCTTTCCTCTGCCTTCCCGCAGCTTCTTACATCACCGGTCAGGTCATTTCTGTTGACGGAGGATTCACAGTCAACGGCTTCAGTTACACCATATAGTCAAAATCTCTCATCGCAACTTTTACTAATAATAAAACAAGAACTCGTTCGTGTGGTTTCTTCCCATTCGTCTTGTTTGCCTCTGTTATTAAGAATACTAGGATGTGGACCTCCGCGGAAAGTTAATATCAAGTTTTCAATATTAATTTTTAATGGTTATATATAAAATGTTTTAAAAATAAAAATATATGTTTTTTTTAAGAAATATATATAACTGATATTGTTAAACTAAAAACATTAAAGAAGAAAATAAGATTATTTGAACTTTATTATTATAAATAAAAAGATATTGAAAACACTAACGTCAAAAGGATGCAACCCTTCAAAAGTATTAAATTTCTAATATTATTTTTAAAGTATTATTTATTAAATATTCAAAGAAAAATGATAATATATACTTGTTTATTAAAATATATAACTGATATAGTGAAAACTAAAAGTATTGAAGATGAAAATAAGATTATTCTATTTTTATTATAATTAATAGATATTAAAAAAACTTATGCCAAGTGATGCAATCCTTCAGGTTAACTAAACAATATTAAAATTTCAATATTATTTTCAAAATGATTGTATATTAAAATTGGAAAAAAAATTTATATATTTGTTAACTTATTCAATTTTCTATCATGAAATGGTTCCAGTGAGAATGAACAATGCTTAATTTTCTTATAAGATACAACTCTTCAATGAATGAAAATGTTTTCTTCTTAATTGATCAAATATTTAAAAGGTTATTATTATGTTCATATTAATTTTCAGAAAAGAAACAATCCTTTAAGAAATGAACACGTTTTTCATTAAAAAGGAATTGACAGTTAGTAATGCTGCTATATTGACATATATAATTTTTAAACAATTCTTTAAAGGTGCCATTGTTACTGACAGTTAGTGAAACAATTCTTTAAAAGGTGCCATTGTTATTTGAGGAAACGCGTTGGTTTAGGATGAAAAAGAACTTGTTTGCCTTAATAAATGATGGTGTCACTTATTGTATAAAATTAATCAGTCCTGACCATTGGATTGTATAAACTACAATATGATAGTTGTATAATGGGAAAACCAATTACAGTTTTACGAGAATATAAACTCTTATAATGAGAAGATAACTCTTAAAACTAATAAATACATTTATTAAGATATTATAACTACTTTGAAAGTTCTAATAGTTGCATGTTGAAAAAAATAAAGGTACACTTATTGAAATATTTTATCTACTTTTAAAAGTTTTTCAATTGTTTCATGTTGGGAAAACAAAATTAATCTCATTTTTAATGAAAAAACACAATTCTTATATAGAAAAGACACAACTCTTAAAATTAATAATTGTACAAATATACTTATTTTAGATATTATAACTACTTTTGGAAAAAAATTTAGTAGTTGCATGTTGGAAAAACAAAACCATTCTTTTTTTTAATATACACACAACTCATCAAAAAAATCCTAATTAATGTCTAAAGATGCAATTTTTCATTTTATAATTTTGTCTTTTCGTTTTAAGAGTTGTATTGTTTTTTTAAGTTGTCAAAATATAGAAATATGTATCTTTTCATTTTAATAATGTGTTTCTTCATCATAAAAGTTGCATTAATTCTGACAAAAAAAAAGTTGCATTAATTTATTGGGGAATTTTCAAAAATACCACTTTGAAGATACCATTATTCATCTTTACCACCACTAATTACACATTTTCAAAAATACCTTATTTATTAAAATGTTAAAAACTCTTATATCTTTGTTTTTATATGCTTTTCAAAATTTTAATCCAAAATTCTAAATCCTAAACCCCCAATTCTAAACCCTAAACCCTAAATCTTCAACTCTAAACCCTAAACCCTAAACTATATATCCTAAATTCAATATCCTAAACCCTAAACCCTGAAACCTCAACTATAAACCCTAAATCCTCAACTCTAAACCCTAAACTTTATACCCTAAACCCTAAAACATCAAATCTAAACCCTAAAACATAAAATCTAAACCCTAAATCCTAAACGTTCAAATCTAAACCCTTCATTAAAAATAGTGGTAAAAGTGGTTAGTGTAAACATGAAAAGTGGTACTATGAAAATGGTATTTTTGGCAATTTCTCTAATTTATTTTTATTTTGTCAAAAATGGCTAAAATGTAACTTTCACTCTAACACTGTAGTTTTTCATCTTAATAACTTTTTATCCAAAATTTTCATAAGTTTTTAATGAGTTATCTTTTGATTCTATATATATATAATTAATATATTTAAAAATATTAAAATTGATTAATAACGTTCTAGTGGCAACAACAGCAAGGTCGCTTCCTATAGTTATTATCCTACTTTATATTTTGGTTGGAAACTTAAGCCATCTTGTTTGTCTAGTATGTAATCCTAATTGCTAGTATTATTATAGTATCTTTAGATGACTTCTGTCGAACCCAAATTTTTTTATGTTTTATGCTAATACAAACTTCGCCATGTGTAAAATCGTGAAACAATAACGATGGTTAGGTAAAACTTACGTTCTGCATATATTCCGACTTCGACGGAAAGATAAGAAGAAAGACTATTTATGTGAGCATTATCATAATTTAAATTCTATTTCTTAATTATTTGTACACTTTGTGCAACCGTTATATAATCTATAGTTAAGCATCAATAGTTAACTTACAAGAAAATACCAAATGAATATCAAATGACATACTTTAACAGAGACTAAAAAATAGAAAATGAGATACAAGATGAATACTAAAAGATCGAAGATGAATACTAAAGGAACTAAGTATATTTTGTAAAAATATTTCCGCTGTAAAAAGTTCAATATATAAATTGTGAAAAGGTAAAAATAGTTCTGCCGTAAAAAGTTCAATATATAGATTGTGAAAAAGTACATCAAAGGCTACTTTAAAAGGTATGTGTTGTTTGAGATGGGAACTCTTCAGAGGAAGTTGCGATAAGACTTAAGACTTTTAAACCAAAATAATTTTAGGACTTTTAATATTAAAACAAATAATTATAACAGTCAGATAGTAACTTTTCAATTCATTTAAAAAGTACTAGATTTTGACCCGCCCTTTGAAAGGGCGGGTATATTTTTGTTTTAATTTTTAATTTTTTGTTTTTATAATCATATATGTGTTTAATATTATTTTAATATATATTTTTTGTTAATTATATTAAATATATCAAGTTACATAACTATACCTTTGTGTTATATGCATTTTAGAAATCATTTTTAAAATTTATTCTTAAGCTCTATAACATATTATATTTTCTTATTAGTTACCTAACATAATTAGTCAAGAATATTTGTATCTAAAAACTACAATTTGGAATAGACCCAAAAATCAAAGTATCATATTCTTTTAGATCTGGTCTACTTACTCGAACAGTTCTTAAAGTGTTATATCCAAAACCAATATCAAACTCAACCCGCAACAAAAATCGAACATAATTTTTGAAAAATGTTTGAAAATTTTATTTTCTAAGATATCCTGTTAAATATATATGTAAATGAGTTAATATGGTCTTCGCTAACTTTAAGTAAAATCATATTTAATAAATATTTTAATAGAATAACCTATTTAAAACCCATTAAATTAAATATTTTCATATGAATATTTATTTCTATTAAAAGTCTAGTAAAACCCGATAAACTTTGTTAAGCATATAAAATAAATGTCACTAATAACCCGTTCCACCATCAATTAATATTAGTTAACTCTATTAAAAGTTCACTTAAAACCCATTAAAATCCATTTTTTAACATTATGTACTTTGTTAATCTATAAATTTAATGTATGTATATAACATTCACAATTTAATGTATGTATATAACATTCACAATTTGAACAAATTAATGTCTAGCTGATACTATAAAGAGTAATTAACATATAACTATACAAACATATGCCAATAATTTAACTATATACATAAATCATTCATATAAACTAACATGTTATATTAATCAAATAAAATGTGATGACAAAAGAAACAAATGTAACCGCATTTATTATTAAAAAATATTGAAATATTAGTTAAATTATTGACATATGTTTCTATAGATAGAGCATCTCCAATGTATTACTCCAAATTTTACTCCAAAATGGTGCAACTCCAAAATGGAGTGATGGTTTACTCCAATGTATTACTCTATTTTTTACTCCAAAAATAGTTAGTAACTGTTAATAATATCTTATACTTATAAAAGTTTACTAATTAACCCCAACTATTTTATGTTTGCAAAAATACTTTAAATTATAATTTATTTAAATTAAACATTTATTATTAAAAGGTACATAAATCATAAAAATAGAATAAAACATAATGTATAAGTTGGTTCAATAATAAGCATTAAAATATTGTCTCACAAATGATCGATTAATGCATTTCGTAATGAAAAAATGAGTTTCTTTATCTTTGATATTCCTAAATCGAATAATTTTTTTTTGAAATCGGACATTTAAATCACTTATTTTATGTTATTTTATTTTATATTATTTTTGTTATTTAATTATGTTATACATTTTATGTCAAATTATTAAATAATGGAATAACTTATTTTTCACGTTGTTGTATCATTTTAAAATATTATTTAAGTAAGAAATAAGAACATTAAAGATTTAAAGGATCATTTCATAAATAAAAAAAGTTCAACTCCAAAATGGAGTAATGGCTAGGGTTACTCCATTATGGAGTAACCCTAACTATTACTCCATTTTAGAGTTGGAAATAGAGTGGGGTTGGAGAGGATTCTACTCCAAAATGATGTTTGGAGTAGAAAATGGAGTAGGGTTGGAGATACCCTTATATGTTACGTTTGATGACATATGTCATCACATTTTTGGATTTGATAAAACCCAAAAAAGAAGGAATATTTGTTATTATATATATATATATATATATATATCTGTCGACAGTATTTGAATTAGAAGAAAAAAGTGGTACCCGAGATTTTTGGGGTTGGAAGTTACAAACGATATGTTGATTAGTAAAAAGTAATTATAGTTATGGAATTAGATGCAAAATATAATATTTAATTCAGAAAAAAATAGATGCAGTTATATTTTAATTTGGACCCAACTAATATCAATTGGACATGATCCAAAATTAATAGTATTGATTTAAAATTATGAAAATGTATGTTTGTTAAGGGCATCTCCAACCCAACTCTATTTTTTACTCCAAAATGGAGTAAAAGTGAATATGGAGTAACATATGCTCCAACCCAACTCCATATTTCACTCCATTTTGAAGTTTACTCCATAAATAGAGTAATCTATTTTTTGTTTGTTCATGACTCCATTATGAAGTGAAAAATGGAATAGGGTTGGAGCAATTTTACTCCATATTCACTTTTACTCCATTTTGGAGGAAAAAATAGAGTTTTACATTGGAGATGCTCTAAGAGATGTGTTGTTTAAATAAAAAATGAAAAGATATGTTTGTTAAAGGTTGTGTTGTTTAAATTAATAAGTGTTTAAAAAAGAGTTGTCAAATATAATATTTTTGATGACATCATCAAAAATATTTTATGTCCTTTAAATCATAAAAAGATGAGAATTTTGACCATTGGATTGAAATTTTTTTTTCCTATAAAAAAATGATGTCACTAAATATAAGATTTGGGTTTGCTATTATATATAGATTCTCACATTTGCAATTTCTAAATGAATAAATCAATGCACCCGTTTGTATATACAGATACAAATGATGGGAAGATAATGATTGAAATATTATAATTCAGGTAAAGATTATGCTACTTCTATAATAAAAAGAGTATTGTTAAGTCAAATCAACACAGTCTGAAAAGTATAAGCATCACTACAGCAATTAAAGTAACTTGGTCAAGTGAATCGGTTTCTGTCTGTATCTGCAACATGCGACAAACACAAAGGTATGTTCACCTTCAGATTAACTCGAAAAGAGACGAGAAGAAACTGCGACCATGGTTACTTGACAACATGATGGCTGCTCGGTTTGCTTTTAGATAGTGTAACGAACTGTGACTTAAAGTTCACTGTAGTTACGCCAGACAGCCCGAAACTCTTCACGGAATGTGTTCAATCGTGCCTTGAGATTTGGTGTTCTCACGCTTGCATGAACTATAACCACTGTTGGGAGAGTACATCTCATGTAAAAAACAGAACTCCATCAAAGGACATCTAAAATTTAAAACAAGTGGAGTCACTTACCGATGAGGGAAGTGAGAAGTGCATAGAGGACCCACAAAAGGCCGCAGGAAGAAAACCACATGACAAGACTGGCTATTATATTCACAAGCAAATTGAGACGTCTATCAGCTTTTACACCAATGTTATACGTTACTGCACATATCAAGGGGATAGTGAGGTTATTCAAGTTACCTGTTAGGAAAATGACGACAAAGACCCATCGTGGTTTGCCACAGACGTATACTGTCTTTCTTGCTGCTGATCTCCCACGGATGACTGGCCTGCAAGTGCTCACATCATAATATAGAGTTGTCTAAGAACTCTCTTTATAATTTCAATGGAAAATAAATAAAAAAAGAAACTCACATGTGGGGAGGCCTCATTTTTGCGGCCAAGTGTGGAGAGAAAAGCCTAATAGTCCTTATACACTTCTCATTAAAAGTAGCCGCAAAACTGCAAAAGACACAACACCTTTAAGCTTCAACACCCAATAGATTCAGCTAGGGAGAGCACGCACATTATACTCTTTCTGATCAACGCTAAGCAAAACTAAACTAACATTGATTGCCGGATACTAACACGAACAATCCAAACCGCTACAGCGGGGATGAAAGAAAAGCACGTTGAATGAAACACTCAGATATGACGAACCAAGACCATAAAACCAATCGAATCCAATACTCAAAGTCCCGCTGAACAGCAGATGAGCATATAATCCTCTAAACCATGCAAATGCAGACAGGAAAAGCAACCCTTTGAAACACTCAATTATCAAAACCTATCGGTATCAACACAGAAAGTCCAGTTCAAGAGCAAACACTGAAGACAAAAGGAGTCGATTATCCTCTTAAGTCTAAAACCATGCAAATACAAATAGGAAACATAATCATAAAAACCTATCGATATCACTACAGCAAAATCCAGTTCAAGAGCAACCTATACCAATTTGTAGAAAGTAAAAGAAGTGGATACCTGTCGTTAAGGAAAGCTATGCTTAGGGCCGTAAACGCAGCACCCACAATAGCCAATGGTCTTGTAATCAAAGCAAGACCTGATTCAACACACACAAAAGAAAAACATCTCTTAACGAACTCCACAACAAGATCTTTTAAAATTAAACCTAAAAAAAAGACAAGTTTTTTTTTTTGTTCACTAACCCAGAACGAAAATCACCAGGATAAAGTAATTCGTCCGATAACTGCATCAACATAAGTAATCATAAGATCCAAAAAAGCTCAGAAATTATTGAAGAAGAAGAAGAGAGGGAAGAGTGAGTAATTTACTAGTAGAGATTGCATTTGAGACGGCTCTTCCACTTAGAGAAAGAGCGAGGGAACGCGAATCTAGAGAAGAACTCTCCGAAAGAACGAGGAGGCGTCGACCATTCGACTTCTCTCAGCGCCTCCATCACATCCTCAGCTGCTACGTTGTCCCAATCCATATCAGCTCTTCCTCTGAGGAAACTGAGAACGGCGCAAGATGAGAGATCGATATCAGCTCCGATGACGACGAGAAAATACTAAGCTCCGATGAGTTTTCGGATTCGAATTTTGATTTACGATTCGTTAATAATCAGAGCTATTTTGTTTTCTCCCTAGGGGTCAATCCTGCCCCCCACCCTCTACGTGTAGTTTCTGATGACGTGGCAAACTCTGGGGGGAAATAATAAAAGGAAAAAAAAATAAGTGTCTGAGCCCGGGTTCGAACCGGGGACCTCTAGTGTGTGAGACTAGCGTGATAACCGACTACACCACCCAGACGTTTTGTTTGTATTTTGGTGTTGCTTGTGAAGTTTCCGAGAATGACTAGACAAGCCGCCGCCAAAGAAGAGTAATAAATGGTGCAACGTAGACAACAGAACGTTTGCTGTTTCGTTTGTACCTCGTACCACATCGTGCCGTTTTGAGCACTGCGTTTCTCTGCCACCTCTCGAACTTCCCACCACCAACCACAACTTGCATCTCTCTCTCATATTCTTTTTCTCCGAGAATCTCGGGAGTATTTTCGTGGTGATATTCTCACTTTTCGTGATTCAGATTCGTTCGTTAGGAAACCAGATCGACATGGCAGCTTCAGGTTTATCTTCATACTCACTCGATACAAGTAAACTGATATCTTTGGATCGTCGAGCTCACTTGTCTTTTCAGTTACAGGAGATTTGTATGAGGAGGCGTTGGCTGCTTTGTCTTCTCTGATAACGAAGAGAAGTCGTGCTGATAAGAGCAACAAAGGGGATCGCTTCGAGCTTGTCTTTGATTATCTTAAGGTTTTCTCTCTCTCTCTCCTCCCTCTCTTTTTTTTTCTTCTTGTTGTTTCAGCACCTTTTATTTCCTCTGTTTTAAAGCTTTTTTTTTCTTTGCAATCAATTTGCAGATACTTGACCTGGAAGAAGACATGTTAAAGATGAAAGTTATTCATGTCGCTGGAACCAAAGGCAAGGTACAACAACTACTTCCACAGTTCCACTTCTGGAAATGTTGTGTAATATAACTGCAAGTTCTTTATTCATGCAAGTGTCTTAGACAGTGGTTAACGCTTTATAGAAGATTGTCGTTTAGGTAGACATATATACAGTATACAGTTTTTTTTTTAATGTCTAAACGGATTTTGTAAAAAAATCAGCATTATAAGTTTTGTTTCATTCAGACTTGTTTTACCGACTAGGCAGCTCCTAGGCGATGTTTTGAACGCTGATCTTATTTATACACTAATAGTGACCGTTATGTCCTTACTTGTTGGCATAATCATTTATTTTTGTTTGTTGAAACATATTAGTTTTGGCATATGGTTACATACTCTGTTTTCATTTGATTGAGTATTTGGTTTCATTTGATTGATACACAGGAGATGCATTTGGTTTCATTTGATTGAGTATCATTTTTTTTCTAAAGTCCAATCTTGGTGGTATTTCTTATAGAACGTTGCAGCAGTAGCACAGTTACTAGTTTGCCTGCGGAGTCGATTACTATTTGATTCAGACTTTCAGTGAACTTTTTCTTCATCAAAGTATTTTATTGTTTTGCACGGTTGATTACTTTCTGATCCAACAGATAACGTTATTCTCTTTCTTAGGGATCCACATGTGCCTTTACTGAGTCTATTTTACGAAGCTATGGCTTCCGAACTGGACTCTTCACTTCACCTCACCTCATTGATGTCCGTGAAAGATTTCGCTTGGATGGGTATAAGTTTATCTTAGTTTTTTTTTTTTTTTTTTTGAAATTTTTGAGAAAGAAAAGAAAATACTATATATATGTGCTCATAGAAGCAGAAACCTGATTGCAAACACTACTTCGTTGGCTTTGTCATTTATTTTTGTTTGTTAAAACATACTAGTTTTGGAATATGGTTACATACTCTGTTTTCATTTCTCGATGTAACGTTCATAGATCCATAATCGGCAAAATGGAATACTGCTCTGTTTCGCTTTAGCTAATGTGTTTCATTGTTGCAGTAAGGACATTAGCGAGGAGAAATTTTTGTGTTATTTCTGGTGGTGCTATAACAGGCTTAAGGTATGTTTTGATCTCTTGTTTTGAACTCCTTTATTTGTTTTATGGAAACCACCTTTGGTGTTGCGGTCTGAGAATTTCATGATAAGTAGCGTGTCATTGTGCATAGATCCAACTAAGTTTAGTTTTTGACTCAAAATACAAGGTCGTTGACTATTTGATTTGCAGGAGAGAACTAACGAGGAGATACCAATGCCTACATATTTCCGCTTCCTTGCGTTGCTAGCTTTTAAAATATTTGCTGCAGAAGAGGTTTGATATGCTAATCTTTACCCAGTTACATGATAGATGTGCAACTTCTTCTTCTATTTATTGATACTGCTCTTTAATTCTTTATGCAGGTAGATGCTGCTATATTGGAGGTTGGATTAGGTGGGAAGTTTGATGCCACCAATGCGGTACGTTTTACCTCTTTCTCTGCTGAAATGCTATTTTCTCCTAATAGGATCTATCCCTTGTGCTCATAAGACAACCCTAGATAAGATTGGAACCCACATATATAGTTAGTAAGCACTAAAATTTTGTAATGATATCATAAAAAGAATCCAAACGGTTTACTTTCAGGAATGCTGTTAGTAGTCTTTTCTTTTTGACTAAATAAATTCTCATGGGATGGGTTCACTGGTGGCATGTTACAGGTTCAGAAACCTGTGGTGTGTGGTATTTCTTCACTTGGATATGACCACATGGAAATTCTAGGTTTGTCATTGGAATCCTCTTATGCTTGTCATACCAATGCTGCTATGAAAATGTTTTCATTAAATGGCAAGCATATTTTTTTAGTTTTATTTCCATTTTAAATATTATGCCATGACTTGTTTCTTCTCTTTGGATGCATCGTAGGTGATACACTTGGCAAAATTGCTGGTGAGAAGGCTGGAATTTTCAAGGTGGCTATGACTCTTGTCTATATATCTTTCATATGAATCATTCCTTTTTGAAACTTTGTAATAAATCTCCATAGTTGCCTAAATCTTCCTTGTTCATATTTTAGCTAGGAGTTCCAGCTTTCACCGTACCTCAACCTGATGAAGCCATGCGTGTCCTTGAAGAGAAAGCTTCTGAATTAAATGTACGCCTAATTTTAATAACTATACATCAAGTTTGACAGAATTAATTTAACATTTAAACCCCAAAATGAAAAAAAAATTGGCAGAAAATGTTTGTGCTACTTGGTTGATTGTAGTATTTTAGGTTTATCATTCTTGTATGCGTCAACAGTTGGGTGCATTTGTTTTTTTGGATATGCTATTAACAGTGTATAGCCAGGTGAATCTCGAAGTGGTGCAACCACTAACCGCAAGGCAGTTAAGTGGTCAGAAACTTGGTCTTGATGGGGATCACCAATATCTCAATGCTCGTCTAGCAGTTTCCCTTGCCTCTACCTGGCTTCATCAAATTGGTAAACTTGAAGTTCCCAGTCTGACTCAGATGGTAATTCTGCTCTTTCTCCCCCTTTTTTTACCTTTTTAGCCTGCATATAGGTCCTTCTCTCGTTTCTGAAGTTGATCCTTATTTGTGTCAGAGCATTCTGCCTGAGAATATCATCAAAGGGTTAGCTACAGCGAGTTTGCAAGGACGAGCACAGGTCGTCCCTGATCAATTTATTGAAACTAGGACTTCAGGTGATCTAGTTTTTTATCTGGATGGAGCTCACAGTCCAGAAAGCATGGAAGTATGCGCCAAATGGTTTTCTTTGGCGGTCAAGGGAGGCAATCAATCAGCGCTTTCAGAACATTTGGTTAATGGTGGCTCCTCAGGTTCCTCTCATGATAAATGTTCAGGAGAAGAAAACTGCCAACAGGTAGGGACGGGTTTCTTGTTCTTCAAATGTATATACCAGTTTTTTATCTGCGGTTCTTCTAGCTTTGGAAATACCTGAACAACACAATCTGGCTGATCTGCAGATATTGCTATTTAACTGCATGTCAGTTCGGGACCCAAATCTGCTGCTTCCACATCTAAGGAATACATGCGCAAACAATGGTAAACATTTTTTTTGCCTTGTACCGCCTTAGTGTAAACAAACTTTTAGAAACAGAGTTCTTCAAAAGATAGAAATGCAGCTAAACAGTGAGTTAATGTCTAGGTGTCCGTTTCAAGAAGGCATTGTTTGTACCAAACATGTCGGTGTATCACAAGGTTGGTACAGCGGCGGACTTGTCAGAGAATGATCCACATGTTGACTTGTCATGGCAGTTGACACTCCAGAAAGTTTGGGAAGGCCTTGTCCACAGCGAAAGAGGTATAGTAGAAACAAAATGCCTTTAATCGTTTATCTTTCTAATCACATATCTCAACTTAGTCTTTTTATTATTTTTATTGAAACGCAGAAGGAGAAGAAGATATAGAAAATAATGATAAAAGTAGAAATAGTGAGGTGTTTACTTCACTCCCTATGGCAATTAAATGGCTAAGGGATAGTGTACATGAGAGTAGCTCAGCCACACGTTTCCAGGCATAACCCAAACCCTTTTCTTATTGAATATGATTTGTCTCATAACTTGACAATATTAGAATGATTCTAAGGACTGTGTATGTGTGTGTGTGTGTGCAGGTTCTTGTAACTGGTTCGTTACATCTTGTAGGTGATGTATTGAGATTAATCAGAAAATGAAGGTTCGATACACCAACACTGAATCATCACTTGTGCTATTTGGATTTTTCTTTTAACATAGATTATTTATTTCTTTATAACCAAAAGTAAAATGTTATTTGAAACGCTACACCATAAGCCGTACCAGGACAGTTCCTACGACCAAACCAACGGACCATACCCTTCCTTTCCCATGAAGTCAATGTTCTTTTCCATGAACCTCTCGGGGATAAATTCATCTGGTTTCTCCCAGTCCTTAGGATCACGTTGGACCGCAAAGAGATTCACCAATACTTTGGTATTTGGAGGGATGTCGTGGCCACCTACTTTTATCCACTTTGATGATGTCTCTCGTGGAACTATGCCTTGAGGGTGAACCCTCATTGTCTCCTTAATGATACATCTCAAATAATGCATTTGATCTATTTCATTAATGGTTATCTTGGACTTTGTCCCAACTACACGTTGTACTTCTTCTTGTGCTTTCTTTAAAACTTCAGGATGCTTGATAAGTTCCACAAATAGCCACTCAAGCTCCAGTACTACTGATTCTATAGCTGCAACAAACGTGCCCACAAGTAAATCAAGAATAATCCATTACCACTGGTCCACCTCTATATATATGCATGAAAGTATAGTAATAGACACAGTCATGCCTTGGCTTTCAAATTTTAAAGAACTATTATATATATTGTATGATTCCCCGTTGTCGATTTTTTTATTATTATGATCTCTTAACTCGGTTATAATGTTACACAAATCTTCATGATAGCTTTGACATCATAGTCAAATTTATCGACGTCTCGTAGACGAACAAGAACGTCCACATAACTCTCCTTCTCTCTTTGATTGATGAGTTTCTCCATAATACCATCCAACTCCAAGTAAGAGCTCTTTAGAAGAGTTGTAAATCAGGTAACTCTATCGACCCAAGCAAGGCTCGAGGACAAATCAGCAACACAGAAAGCTCCCATGAGCTTAACATCGCAGTCCAAGAAATTCTTCATAGTATTCTCTTCCCTTTGGTAGGTACCTGTTTTTAACTCAAACCCTTTCCTTCTAACTCTTTTCGCATTATTCCCACTTTTCATCTTCACACTTATTAAGAAAAACATCAAATCAAGAAAGCCAAACCTTCCTCCATACCCCCACAAAGCTTCCATTCATCGTTTAAGGGAGAGGTCGTGCGGAGACTTGTGTGGTAAGTTACCGATTTGGTGGAGGTTTCCGATGAATGGAAGCTTTGTGGGGGATAGAGGAAGGTTTGGCTTTCTTAATTTGATGTTTTTCTTGATAAGTATGAAGATGAAAAGTGGGAGTAATGCGAAAAGAGCTAGAAGGAAAGGGTTTGAGTTAAAGATGGATTTGCTCCATGATTATTCTATGTTTAAGTTTTGTTATCACTTGCTTTGATCCAAGGCTTCTATATATAGTAGCTAAGAGGGTTACTATAGTTTACTTTATAGAGAGATTTTCAAGTCAAAATGAGCAAACTCCTTAACAGTTATCTTCTCGATAAGCAAAACGAGACCAAGAATCAGAGGCGGCCTTGAGCGGAATCTCAGGCTTCCGGCCGTAATTTAATTTAGTATTTTATCGGCCAAATATATTGAAATCATTACGTAGTCTCGTGGTTAAAACTATAGTGGCAAGGCTGGTATTGGTTTCGATAGCCCACAGTTTCATTTTCTTAACACAATATATATATATATATATATATATATATATATATATTTACAGTATATCTTCACTTATTAAGTGAATCATTTAATGTTTATGCATATTAATCTGCCTTGTTTTATTAGGGCATCCTTAAAGGGAGATTTTTAATGGGTGTGCTTATAGTAAAAATATTAGTAAAATAATGTATTTAGTTTAGTCATTCCTGAGTCTGTGAGAGAGAAGAAGAAGAACAAGAATAAGCACAGATCTTGTTCAAGCACTTTCAAACTGATCTTAATCCCTTTTTTCATTTTATCTTATTATTTAAAATCTAAGCACATGCAAAATGATCCTCCATTGAGGATGGCCTTAGTTGCTTCCGGTCTGAGAATATTCCTGACTGGCACTGCCGAGTATATGTGTATATATATAAGATTTTTTTTTTTTGAAACTAACGAGATCAAGAATATTGTTATTCGATCAAAGCGATAACGTTCAATTAAAGTGATAACTACGTAACTGTATAGCGCAGAGATGGTAATGTTGAAACGTTCAAACTTTCTGACACTCGGTCTCTATTTTAACATATTTTACAAAACAAAAACGAGACCATGAATAAATCGTGTTATACATGTACAGTTACATTGCACAGCGCGGAGAAGTAGTAACTACTAACTAGTAATTCCGTTTGCTGAAACGACCAATCTTTCAAAGACTGGCAAATTGTGGAATCTATACTATTAAAAATTTAGGATTATGTCTGTGTATCTCAGTATATTTACAAGTTTTTCTATTGATATTTAATTTAAACTAATAATAGAATATTTTCTATAACTATATGATAATTAATACTTTCCATATTTTGTGAATGATAATAATTTTAATTTTTATACATTATATACTTTCTATTTAATTTGAATATTATTTTTTCATCTATAATATTATTTAAAGATCGGATATGAATATATACATGCAAATTAAAAAAATATTATTATATTTTTTATATAATAATGATATGCCGATTTTGAGTGTTCAATTTTTTTTTAAACTTATCTTAAAATTAAGTTTTATATCTAAACATAAATAAAAATACAACTTATCATAATAACCAAAAAAATAAAATAATATTTTCATATCAATAGTAAAATTTCTTATTACCATTGTTTCATTTTCTTCAAATGACATTATACAAATCTCATTAAAATCTAAATAATTACATTTTCAATTTTATATAATATTAAAAAGTATAAATTATTTAATAAATATTTTTTTAAAAAAATTGTTTTCAGCGGATCATCTCATATCGGATCTTAGGTTAATAGCGAATTTTTAGATTTTTACCAAATTTTCTAAGATTATAATTACAATTCTTTTTATTAAATTGAACTGAATTATACACATACCACTGGATTTATCGGTTCAATCCTAGTCTGAGTTGGATATGAAAACACCTCTTGAAAATAAATTATTATAATAAAACAATTTTTTTAAACACAATTAGAAAACTTTAAAATTATTTATTTTCTAATGAAAATTACAAATTAAATTAAATTTTATTAAAATAAAATATTTTTTTTATTAAAATAAAAATAAAATTTTATTATTTATCTAGTATAAAGTTACATACATTTCTCACTATTTATTTATTTATTTAAAATTAATATTAAAATAAAACCATATAATATTTTGGTGTTAAAATAGGCTTTTTTTGGTAATCATGTTAACTTCATACCTTTTTAAGAGTTTACATGTTGCTTAGCAACTTATCAGCGAATACAAACGGAGAACAACCCAATACAAGAACAAAAGAAAAGATACAACAAGAACTTACAAAAGAGGATCAATCAAGGGGACCTTGTACAGGCGAAGAAGAATTGCAGAAACGATGGTTGGCTCCGAGGAGATGGCGGAATGGAGAGAAGCCGGTCCCGTATCTGTCTGTCCACAGCAGCTATAATGGAAGAGGAAGGAGTGCACTTGGCGGTGAAAATTCTCGTGACTACTTGGTGTTTAAAAATACTCTAAATAATCCATTGTTTCAACTTATAAATGGAAAACTGATAGAGTCAGTGACTACTTAGTGTCATGTTAAATGTGGTCAAAGTCGACTTAATTGGTTAAAGTTTCCGCTAAAACAATGACTTTTCTGTTGATCTTTCCGGTTGAGACAATTTGAGCTTCAAATGACTTCTATAAAAGAAAGTAATTTGTCTTCCCTTCCCTTAAGATATTTTCACTCATGTGACTACAATCAAATTTAAACTATGACAAGGACTCTATGTAGTTAACTAATGAACACGTGTCGGATAAAAGATATTGACTCGCTACAATCACTACGCACCAATATTATCATGGGCCCCTATTATTATTAGAGAAATTGATAGATGACACTAGGTCTGAACTATCATCCGGATTTAGATTTGATCCGAAATCCGTTCCATATCCGTTTCAAAAATAGAATATTTGGAGTCTTCAGATCCGAATTCGAATAGTAAAATCAAGATCCAAATATTTTAATTTTTAAATTTGGATATTCGGATTCATATTTATAAAATATATATATTTTTTTTTAGTTTTATTAATAACTATATTTGATATATTAATATTTATTCATAGAACTAGTTTTATAATACTATATTTTAATTTTTAAATAGTATATTCATGTTTATATTTATAAATCTTGTATAAATTTTTAATTTATGTATTATTTTAGAATTTTATATTTTTAAAATATTATTTTTATTTTATTATTTATTTTACGAATTCAGATTTCCACAAATAGTATAATATATAGACGGATATTTGGAAACTCCAAATCCGGATCCAAATACTAGATCTACGGATCCGATGAATCTAAATCTGGACCTAGATATCCGGATCCGTCCCAGCAGTAGATGACACTGAACATGGTTGTAGTATTTATTAAAATGATAAGATGGTGAATATTTTCAAATTAAATAAAGTGGATTAATGGAAAATTCACTTTAAAGGTCATGTTTCTTAAGGTTTCTAGTTTCTACCTGCTCCAAATAATGCAAGCTACCAACCATTGCGTTGCAAGCGAAAAAACGTAAGACTAATAAATTGAGCTATAAACATATGGGGTGAAAAGAAAAGAACCAATACTTGCACGATCATAATGGTTTTAGGACGTCTTTTTGCGGGTCACATTTCACAATCTTTTCCTTCTCACTATTAGTCCAACTCTTTACTGGCCATGAATATGAGACCTGAGATACTTACTTTGTTGTTTCGTAAATCCGATTAAAGTACACATCTCGTACCTCAGATTCTTCATCAAGAAGCTGGCCGACATCTGTCTTTTGAAATGATGAACTATTCTAAATTAACTATCCTTAAGCTAATATATGACTTCTAACGTAAGTCGTACACATGACCCTTTAAATCTAATACTAGGTGACCCAAAAGTTTTGGCCACTAAACTAACTCTTCCTTTGTTTCAGATACTACATATTGCGACAGCTTAGTCAAACTGTCACGAGACGGATACCCACATCTTTGGTTGAGAAACATTATGAATAGTGTGACATCATCGCGAGTTCTTGCTCTGTTTCAGACAAGCCGTCTAGGATCTGTAAGAACTGCAAGCTAGTGTTTTAGAAGTTCTTCATTGCTGGCAATATACATATGCGTGAAGCTCCATAAACAGTCATCAATTCTAAACTGTACTTGATTCATGAAAAGACAAAAAAGTATTTTTATGTCTCATAAAGAATATGCATCCATCGATCACTATGACATTCAATGAGTTGAGTTTTTCCACTTGGAGTTCAATGATACATTCTTGATTAATCTTCTATTCAATCTCTGATTTTTCATGATACCTAGTTGTTAAAGTTTTCATTTCCTTGATTGTCGGCAAAAAGATGTTTCAATCATTAATAGTCCTCTCGGTCAAATAATAAAATATATCATATGTTTTTGTGGACATGGTAATATTTTGATATAATGGTGAACTCAATTACTTATCAGTAACTTCTGTTTCATATCTTCTTGATTTTGCGTATTTGAAAAGTTATGGAATCGTAACAAAAGTTTCCGACATAAACCTTTGAAACAATAAATAACAGGGTCTTAACCAACGGCAAATCTGTTTGAGAGATTTCATGCATGGAAATAAAGAAAGATAAACGAGGAAGACTGTTGCGAGGAGCAGCAGCAATGTAAAGATCATATGGCACACTGTGTGGGGATGTTTCAGCCAAAGAACAAGCCCTTTTAATCCAATTCGAAGACACCCACTCGTGGGATACAAATGCAATGTAAACTGATCAGATTTCTCATTAATGCAATGAAATGAGAAAAGAGACTTCGCAACACTGCACTTGCATTAAGTTTTAGAGTGACTAGAGCTCTATATACATTATCGTCAACCACAAAACAGTTTTAGATGGAAAATAGTAACCGCAAAATCGACATCACTTGCTCTCCTAGACTTGCTCTTCCTCCTCTCTAAACTTCATTGAACTTAAAAGTGTAACAAGGCACAAGAGGGATGTACTTTTGCGAGATCTGACTAACGGCTTTTAACCCTTTTACTTCTCTTACCTTTTTTATGATGATGAACTCTGTTTTTGCTATGTGGAGGGAACGTTGAAGTGGAAGAGCCATGAGATCACAAAGGCAAAGACCATACAAGCTAAAAGGAAATTCAAGAACCGATGACCTTGCCAGAAGCTTGTTCTAGCTTCTGCCAATCTTGGACCAGATGTTCTCAGAGCTTGAACCATTGTACCATTTACTTCACTCCGACTATTCTCAGTCTCCGGCTCAACAGTTCCAACAACATTACCAGCAATGGACCCGCATACTTCACATATTCTACAGCAACCAAACCATGAAATCACTTCACAATTACAAAAAAAAAAAACAGTAGATATAGTCGCACTATCTTAAGGTTTATATTTTTTACTATCTAGTGAAAAAACACAAAGCATCATTCTCTCTAGATAAAGACAACAATATTTTTTTATTACGTGTTTCCTTTGATCTTGAACCAAGTCTCAGCACAATGCTTATGAGCAGCAGCGAGATCATCTTTGCAAGAACAACCAAGCTCAATAGGAACACCAGATTCAAGGTTCACTGAATCCAAGCTCATGTGACAAATTCTGCAATCTTTCTCATCTTGCCACAAATGAACCGGTTTCTCAGGCAGACCAAGCTCCAGATCTACTTCCACTGAGCACACTGACACATTAGATCTCCTCTTTTCATCCTTCACTATCTCATCTTCATCCTCTCCGCTGGAGCAGCTCTGATGAGACTCTACCTTGTTGTTGGTGATGAGCTCTTCTCTGTCGTCACCACAGCAACTTGAGCCATGGATTGCTTTGGGACAGACAATAGTATCGAGATGTGGCTGTACTACGGGTTCCATCACCCGCCAAGATGATGAAATGAAATCCTCCTCGCAAGTTGCAAGTGATCTTTGAATCTTGTTAGAATCTCAAGGCAGATATTTTTCCCCTCCTTCTCTCTCTCTCTCTCTCTCTCTCTCGCTCTACTTCACCTGGTGGGACGTATATACTAATATAAACAAACCAAATCGGGACACGAGACAAACAGTGACTCCTCGTGGTACTCTGTTTCTTCTGTTCAGAGTCGTTTAATGATTCTGTATTCTCCAAAAAAACACAGAAGAGAATCATATTTATATTAATTTATTATTTCAACACAAACTAATTATATATTAATTTATAGTAATTCATATTTTTTTAGTTCACCTACTAAATCTTATTACATATAGATTATGAATTAATTAAAAAAGATAATATTACCGAAATCACCAATAATTCCTCAAATTACAGTATATTTTGTGACTTTTAACTAATCTAGCTATTCAAAATAAATTTAGCATCTGTCATGTCTTTTTATTGTAATACTCTTTTAATGGTATTTTGTAATGGTTATTTCAATTATATATTATATAATATAGTCAAAAAGTGAGTATAAACTTTATTTAAAGGGCATATTTGAGATTCATAATTATTTTTGAGAAAGTTATTTTCAATGGGAAAATGTATCCTAGACAATTAATTTGTCTAAATCTATAACCTTTGGAATTGTTTGAGCAACTTTGCGTTCTAATACTCAAGAGCTCTAGGGACTTTTTTAAAACTAATTTAGGTATTTAAATTAAATTAATATAAGTTATTTTGCTCTATATAAATTATGAAATCCTGATAACACTAATACTTTCACTACAAGCCGATCATCATGAAAAACTCATCGAAGAAAAAGTTCACATCTATATTTTGGTTTACTATAACCATAATGGTGATATCATCATTGATATGTTCAGAATGTTTTAAAATTCCCATTACAGGACCGCTAATGAAAGTTGAAATTAAGAATAATAATACATATACTCTTGATGTGCATTGTAAATCAGCAGATGATGATATAGGGTCGCGTGCTCTTAAGAAAGGTGAATCATATCGTTGGCAGTTTTATGTTAATTTTTTAAATTCTACACTATACTATTGTGATTTTCATCAAGGAAATGTAGAGAAAGGTGTGTTCGACATTTACGATGCGCTTAGAGATTTTAAAAGATGCACTAAATGTTCATGGATGGCAGAGATTGATGGTCTTTACGGATCTAGTGAGAAGAAGAAACCACCACCAGCCGTAGTGTTTTATAAATGGTTAAAGTAGTAAAAAAATAAGTTAATAAAATTATGTATGCAATTTATTAAAATATAAATAAAATAGGGCAGTGTTACAAAAAAAAAAAAGGCTTGCCTTTTAACTAATAAGTTTTATTTAATTTATTCATTTATAAATTAAGATTGTATTTTTGTAATTGTTTAAATTTTTCAGTGATATGTTATCTTAACCTCCCAAAAGAATATTTGTTTGTTAGCTTGAATGAAGAAAATACACAGCTGCGAGGGACTCGGAGTATTATGTTGATGAACTAAGATCTCGATCTAGAGGCCAATTTGAATAACAAAACCAGCTTGAATTGCAAGTATGTTTGTGGAGATTTCGACACATTGATGGTGAAACTTTGTATCATCTTGAACCCCACTAAAAAAAAGGACTCTAAGCCCTAACCAACTTGAAAGATAAAAATGAAAAAGCCTCTTTGACACATTCAGAAGCAGAACAACAGATGAAAGTCAACATTCTGGAAAGAAACCTGATATCATCATCGCAAGAGACAATGATGACTAGCTAAATCACATCTCATCAGTACGATTTAGCTTGTGGCAGGTATGGCCACGGGCTTTGAGTCCTCTGCTTTTTCATGTTCCTTGTTCAGTAACTGAAACATTGCATCCCAAGAATAAGTTCACAAACAGAAAATGTTTCAACAGGAAGTACATATTGTTGTGTGCTGTGCTAAGAACATAAAGAGAGTGAAAGAGTTATGATCTAACCTTGTTGTTGATCAAGTTGTGGAGCGCAATTACGCTTCTGATGAGGGACGATAAATAGATAACGAGCATCATGTCATTTGTTTTCACTGCACGTAATAAACTCAGTAAGACTAATGCATCCAATGCTTCAAGAAAGAAGTACAACGATAATAATACTGGCGGAAGAAACTCACCTGAGAAGGCTTTGACCAGCTCGTTCACATTCAGATTCGGAAGCAAGTTGAAAACGTCCTGCGGATTTTAAGAGCAATGTTTCTTAGCCAAAAATCCACAGTGATTATAAAATTTCAAAGAGCAAAGATCACAAAGGTCTGGAGAACCAGAACACTAAATGAAAACATGCAAGTTCTAACCTGCAGATGGTATAAAATCTCATGATTAAGAGGGAGTTTCCCATCAATTACAAGGTCAAGGTAACTCCGGATCTCCCGGAGACGTGCATCTAGCCCCTTCAAAGCAGTAAGTTTGGCAGTGACCTGGTGCAAAATACAATACACATTATTTCAGTCCTCAAACCGTAACCATTTTGTTCATATAAAAACTCTGCAGGAACATCGATACGAATCCTCCATGATTTCAGCACTAAAGGGATGATAATGAGACGTCGAAATACTGCAAAGACAGATACCTCAGTCGCAAGGGTACTGATAGTTGTGTCTTTCACATCCCTGAGCAAATGTTCCACGCCTATTAGAGAACCAGAATAAACCAGGTACACGTCAGATGACCTTCCTCACATCCTAATCATAAAAGACGATTGTTTAAACCTTGTAGACATACCGATTTCCTCGACTTCGTGAGCGGCAATTTCTGTAGAAACATGAACAAAGACTTTCTGGCTTTTCTGAGTAGCATTCTGAAGAGATAACGAAGCATTTAATCAATCTGGGTAAATATAAGGACACAACTGTGAAAAAAAAAACTTAGGAAGCGTATCTTTGTTACCTCCTTGACCTCCTCAACTGCATAGTAAGCTTTAGTGGGGATTCCAAGTTCTTTAGGCTGGACATCGATAATGACCAACACCGGATTTGGAACATAGCTACAGCACCAACAACAAACCAAAGCTTCTTAATTAGAAATTATACATAAGCTACAAGAAGATGTCCTAAAAAATGCACTACCATAACTTAAAACCAATCCATAAGAATATGATCAACAAAATTTGAATGATTAAGCTGGAAACTCACCCACTGAACAACGCGTGAACGTCCAAATCATTCTCCCGAAGTTTGGGACCTGTGCTATACCAACCTACAACATGCTCCTTGGCTGCAAAGCAAATTAACTTTTTGTCATGAATTCTACAACGTTAAATACAGTCTAAACTTCAGCTCTCAGAGAAGAAGTTACCATTAATTCTCTTGAACATGTGGAACATTGACTCATGGTAGTTATGATCAAGAAACCAGATACTTGGATCCTTGTCATCCTCCTCGAATGGCACTACAAATAAATATACACACCAAAACGTTATACAAGCCATCCATATCAAAGCAGCATCTATTTTTAATTTAAAGAAGATCATAGTGAACAGTATCCAGAAGATAAGCAAGCATCTATGAAAACTAAAAATTACAACTAAATCGAGTAGAATCGAGCTCGATTAGATCCAAAACCGTAAGGAGACTGTGCGTAAAGCTCTAAGCTGCTGCAAATACGTGCATCTCGCTAGAACCCTAACTAAGAATTAAAAGGCCTCGACTCGACAGAATCTGAGATCTGAGAAGTTAAAGGAGGCGATACCTGCGTAGCTGTTGGTGACGTCAACGATGCCACGGGAGCTGCTACCGAGAAGAACGCCGACGACGCGCTTGCGCGAGTCTTTAGCGACGCGGTTGTAGTGGTCGACGATACTGAGCAAGACGAGTGGGTGAACGACCACTTTCTCGATCGTCCTTGCTGATATCTGCTGCGTCTTTATCACATCCATCTTCGACTTTGCTACTAGTAGTAATTCCGATCAATTGTGGAGTTCCGATCTGTTCGCGACGGAGCTTCGAGTTTAGCTTCTTCTCCAGGAAAACTCCTCTGAGCTTATTGCTTCTACTCTCTAGTCTTTTTTTTATTTCTCTTTACTGGCTTGGGCTTGTAAAACGTTAATGGGCTTATATTTTGTTAGACCCAATATGTGAGTTTTCGGTATCTACTACAAGGCCTACGTTTTCAAGCGTGCCATAATTTCATGCCCTTGTTTCCTGAGTTTTCATTTTCTTATTATTTACTTTGATAATTAATCTCTAATTAAGATTTAATCAATGAATTATTCCGGAAGTAATGATATAAACTTGAAATAGACATTTATGAGTGTGTTAGGGTCAAAATAATACAATTTTTTTTAATAAAAGAGATTATACAATGTTATAATAAAAACTTTATATTAAAGTCCCAAAAGTTAATCACCAAAAGTTGGTCCAGTGGTGATTACATAAGGAACCTTTAGCTCTAATACAGAAAGCCATATGAGTTTGATTCGTGTTGATCACCTGTTTTGTGGAGTTACCGTCCGCAAGTATCCGGATTGCAGGCCTTCAGAGGATTAATCAGTTGACAATCAGAAAAAGCATGTGCGGATTACGGACCCTCAGACAAACGAAAACCACATGTCGGATTACGGATTGCCGGATATCTCTAGTTTAAAAAAAGAGTCCCAGAAGTTAGCAAAAAGACTTTTATATTAAAATTGCTAACGCATAAATAGTAACTTCATGCTGATTTTATGCTGATTTTATTAGATCCACCGGATTCGTCATATAGACTCACAATTTGCATGGAAAAGAGGATAAAATCTAGCTAATAGACATTAAAGGATTGATAGATTTAAAGAGTGTCTGGCTGAATCTTTGCGAACGTTTGGTCCTACCACCTAGCGGACTCACCTCTGGACAGTTGGCCCCCTCGATATTATGGCAAGTATGGTTAGCCCGAAACCAACTAGTCTTCGAAGGGAAGGTTGTGTCAGAGGAAGATGTTGTTTCAAAAGCTATCATCTCAGCCAAAGAATGGACGAGTGCTCAGGAGAAGAAACCTCTAGCACCAAAAAGGAGCCTCCTACTCCCAAGATCGATAACGAACTGCCCTGTACTTAATACAGATGCGGCATGGCGAGCTGCAGACCTTATGGCAGGACTGGGCTGGACGCTGAGAATAGAGGAAGGAACTATCGAAGGCGCCAAGATGATGCAGTGTGTGGGATCGGCCTTAGCTGCGGAAGGATTGGCCCTTAGAGAGACTTTGATGAAATGCAGGGATATGGGTATCAAAAAGGTGCAATGTGAATCTGACTCAGATCAACTAGTCAAAGCTGCCAAGTCTGGTGTTTTTCAACCTGAACTCTATGGAATCCTATCTGATGTTTTCAATCTTTGTTTGTATTTTGAGGAAATCTCCTTCTCTTAGATACCAAAAGCAAAAAACAAAGTTGCTGATAAGCTAGCAAAACAATGTTTGGTTGTGGAAGAAGCCTTTATGGCAGGCACCTAACCTTTTTCTAAAGATTTAATATAAGAGTGTGTTTCAAAAAAAAAGACATTAAAGGATAAAGTAAAGGACGCCAGTTCACATGTTCGTATATATCTTCTTTTTCTTGCTTGCCAATATGAAATCAAAATAACTTAGACCACTTGCTTGACATGTAGTATTTATTTTCTTATCAGATTTCGTGGTTTGAAACTTTTGATGATCAAAGAAATAAGATAAACGACATTGACCTAGGAGTTAGAGCTGAAAACCCATTGCCACGAACTAGTACTCTAGACTCTAGTAGCCAAGTTATGTCGCATGAAGCTTAATTTCTCAAAAACATTATATAATCTTGATAGAAACTAATGCATATACTCCCACCTTTTCATAATAGATGAAATTTTAGTTTTTTACACGCATATTAATTTTTTTCTAAAAAAAATTATTAAAATATAATTTAAAATTAATTTATTTAATTAAAAACCAAAATATTAAAGATATAATTCGTTACACAATTTTTGATAAAATTATCTAAAGATGTAAAAACATCATCTATTTAAAACAATAACAATCTAAAACATCATTTATATTGAAATGAGGGAGTATTTGTTTACTCTACTAGGTGATTAATATGTATATTAAAGTATATGGTGCATGGAACATCATTGGGAATTGCATGTAGTGGGCATTACAATGTGAGACCACCTTCAACTTTTTTGACTTGGATGAGAACACACTCCTCTTGGACTAGTACACATCCCATATCATATGTATGTAAATATACTGCTATAGATACATAGAAACAAACAATATATACTTACGTATCTCAAAACTGAATAACTATGAAATATAACATATCACTCATATATATTTTAGAAATAGTAAAATACCATGTAAGTTAGATTTGAAAATTATTCCAACGAATTAAATACTATAATGAAATTTTTTTTTTTTTTTGAGAATTGATAATAATGAAATTGTTATCGAATAGTTTTGGATGAATCCAAGTAACAAACGCCAAAGTATACTTTGACTTTGAGGCCAACTCGATCCTCATTCATTTTTGCTTCTTTAGAGTTTACAATTGAATTTGAAAACCGTGATATAATTAATGTTGTACGTATTTGTATGTTGTGTAGCAGAGAGACTCTTGTTTATAAAAACAATGTTTGGTTTATTTGAATTGTCATTTTATTCTTTGGATCTTTAGTCTTCGCTTAGCGTTTCGTGCATGTCTTCCTCAAAATCATCACCACTAATACAATACTTGAACACAAAACTCACAACGATATACATATACTTCTCTATGCCAAGGGCCCAAACACATTTTAACTCAAATTTTTCAAGTTACCCCACATATATATATATATAGAATACTACTATTAAGTACATCAAATTATTCAAATGTAAAATATGAAAACGCGTTAAATATATTAATAGACCAATAAACATATATAAAATTCTAGCAATATAGATTCTTTAGAATTCTATAATGCAGACACCTGACAAATACATGGGAAATTAAGCATATAGTTTCATAGACAGGTTGAGCTATTAATTTCAATTAATAAATACTTAAAAAGGGTTCCACTCGGTTTTATAATAACCACTGCCGACCAGCCTACTTTACCAAGTGTCACAGCTTTTATGGAAAAAATCCGTTAATTCATTAAGCTTTTCAAGATGTTCACACAATAAGTATAAGAATTAGTAGGTGAACTTCTGCGGCTAAGTTTAGATAATAGTTCGAGAACTGATCACACGCTAACAGTAACATGTACTCACATCAAAACAAATAATTCACTCAACCCCACAGGCTATATAGGCAACATAATAATACCACATTTAATTTACAACCAAATCAGTGTATAATACTGATAAAATTACGTATATGTAAATGCATATGTAGCACAGACCCCTATCTAATATTATAGGATAAAGAAACGACCAAATCTTATTTAAAAAGAAAAACACTCTTTCAAATCCCAAGAACAAAAGCATGCATTTCGTAATAAACAACACACTGATTCTGTTTTATTTCTTCTACATCTATCATACATAACACTAAGTAAACGACACAGAACTTAGACACATTATTTAATTATTATCGTTACTGTATCCTTTAAATTATTATTATAGCAAAAGATAACACATTATATACAAAAAATTTAAAAGAACACCATCAAATCATGTGTATATATCCAAACCCTCATCCATTCACATCACTAAGTCCATCTTAATTAACACACCTAATCTCATATACAAAAACGTATTGAAACCAAACACTAATATATATATTGGAAGGATTCTCCATTAAAACTAGAGGCTTAGGTAACGACAACAACAATAACATGGGAGGTGGAGGAACGGGGACAAAGTGTGGACGCTGGAATCCAACGGGGGAGCAAGTGAAGCTTCTGACGGATCTGTTCAATGCGGGGCTACGAACACCGAGCACCGATCAGATTCAGAAGATCTCTACGGAGCTGAGTGTCTACGGTAAGATCGAGAGCAAGAACGTGTTCTATTGGTTCCAAAATCATAAAGCTAGGGAAAGACAAAAGCGCCGTAAAATCTCCACCGTCGATTTTGATCATTGTCAAGAAACAAATCTTTCTCTTCCTCATCGAGACAAACCATGTCACTATCGACCACCACCTAAAGGTTAATAAAGATCTCTCTACCATTTTTATAAAACATGTTACACTAGAAACATGTTACACTAGTTATACATAATGTACGTGTACTAAAATGTGTGTCTGTTTTTGTTTTAGATACTTTTGAAACCTGTGAGGTAGATGATAAGGTGATAGAGACATTGCAACTCTTCCCGTTATCAAAGGTTGAAAGAACGAGAGCAAGTATTACTACTGCGAGCCACAACGAATACATACGAGAGCAAGTCAATACGACGGTGTTTTCCACATACTCATCGTGTGGAGCTGAGACGGAACATCCGCCCTTGGATCTTCGACTAAGCTTTTTATGAATGGGTTTTCATATTAACAACTCTAGTGGATGCGAAAAAAATGAAGACATGAGATCCAATATGCGGAGTTATATGTTAAGAGCTCGGTATTGGTATTGATGTCATAAGAATATTAATGAAATAAAACATCAAAAATTATCAGAGAAGTAATGGACTAGGTTGGTGTAGGACTTAAGCAGTTGCAGTGACTGACATTATGATCCCTAACTATCATGTGACTGGGATGAGGAAACTCGTAACAACATTAACCCTGGTTATATCGTGTCTTTTTTTCGGCTAAACCGTTAATTAACCTTGTTACACCAATTATTAAAAAATCGCATACAATTAAGGATAACAAGAGAATATTATAAAACAAACAGATTACAATAGGTTGGAAATACTCTAGTTAATTAAATTATTTGTTACATATAGATATGAAGAATCTTTGTTGCCTTTGTGCACAAAAAAAAGAAAAAGAAAAAAAGGATCATTGTTGCCTCAATTAAGGAATTGGTTTTTAAACACAGGCATTGCTTCGGTTACTTCCATTCGGTCCGGTTCGGTTACCTCTCATCGAGTAATCGTATCTTTTTATTAAACACCACACCTTACGACTGCCATATAATAAAACGGGACACGGTTCAACAACAGTAAAAACAACATACAATGTTTTATGTTTAAACTGTCTCTGTCTCCTACCATCTATCGCTACTCTAGAATGGAGCTTACCATCCGAGGAAAATTGATCAAGCTTTGCCCAGTGATCCTTATCCAATTCTGACCATTACACAGGATCAATGTTCAGGGATCGAAGGGGTTTCATTCACTCTCTCAAACGTTGAAGATGATCGGAGTATGTGTGTGGATAAACTGGAGTTCAAAAAGTTACAAATTTTTTCTACCAGTACAAGCAGTCTTGCTACGAATATAAATAATTACACATGTCAAATATATAAATAATCACATTCACACATAACTTGGTGCTCAAGTCTCTACTCTCTCACTTGGATGGGTTTAAGCAACGCCAGCTGAATCAAACCTCCGCATCATGTGTAATTCTCGGGGACATAACCCCAGCGTTGTCTCTTAAGCTCATCCCGACAATGATATCCCAATGCAGACAAGTAATCTCTTATCTCCTTCAACCCTCTGTCTCCCGCGGCTATTCATCGGGTATTCCTCCTCGAACTTGTCCGATCTCACAAAGTAATTAACCCCTCTATGCATGGTGAACTTGTGCTCGTACTGCTGCGTTGCAGATAGCGAGTAAGAACAACACGACCGGAAGCATCAGGAGGAGGATCACCACCACACGAGGTATATCATCAGAGCCTTGATTAGCCATTCCGGAGAATTCGTCGTCGTGTTGTTGTCTCCTTGGTAGATAAGCCGGCTCATCATAGGAGCAGCCAACGACGTCGTACATCCGCCTAGCGTCTTCGTTGCTTAGGCACTGGAACGCCTTGGAGATGGATTTGAACGCTTCTTCTGAACCATGCGCCTTGTTCCTGTCGGGATGAATCTTCAATGAGAGTTTCCGATACGCCTTCCTCACATCTTCGACTGAACACGTGTTTCTCAATCCGAGAATCTCGTAGTAGGCCTCCTTCGATTTGATCTCCCTCACGATCGCTCGTTGTTCTTCAGTCGTGGATGATGATGATGGACGTTGACGAAGAGAAGGCTGATCTGACGGATCAGGCGATACGTTAGCGGAGGCGGATCGAGACGAATCCTCCTCCTCCTCCTCCGCCTGGTTATTCAGATCTGAGACGAGATCATCGATCGGGAGAGACGGATCGAGACGACGAGGTTTCTCCAGAAACTTCAAAGCGCGAGATCGGTGCCCTGTCTCCATCGCGTCCTTGCCGATCTTCAGGCATTTCAACGCGTCGTCTTTGTTACAATGCATATTTCAGCTCGTGACGAATTTATTAGGACTCCTAGAATTTATAATGACAACGATAATATAAAGCGGTAAAAAAACATTTGAAAACCGATATAAAAGACGAATACACAAAGTCGTGATTTGATCACTTTTTTTAACTCAATAAATCGTTTGTAGATGAAATGGTTTCTATACGATTTTGAGTCTCAAATAAAACTAAGTGAGACTGTTTTACATCACCCAAAACATGATATTAACTATTACACTCTACTCTCAAAACTTATTTTGAAAGATTTGAGGTATTGCTGGAACTTTGTATGCGAAGTTTATGTATGAATTTTGAGTCTCAAGAATATCAGTGTGTTTTTAATAGAGATATGAGATGTTTATTTATATTAGAAATTCACAAAATTTAGCCATAAAGCAACTTCATATGTATCATTGAGTTTGTTTAAGTTTTTGACATTTGTTGTTAAGTCACCAAGGTTAGACACCCAAGTGAGTTTTATCATTAGCCATTTGTCACTAAATTAAATAATTTAATCACTAAGTTAAATTGGTCACCAAATTTACTTAAATTAAGCCATATGTCATTAAATAAATTTAGATTAATCCTCAAGTAAAAAGCTTTCATCATTTACTTAATTAGTCTATGGACTTTCTCCATATAAAGTGTAATATTTACTTCACATTATATTATATTAATTTTTTTACTTAGTCTAATAAGTTTGTAAAATTCCATTCACATTTCAAAAAATATATTTTTTCATTAAGAGTCAAAAAACTCTTATATCCTTATTTTCTTTATATATAATAAATAATTATTTAAATAAATAAATATAAAAATACTATGAGCCCTCTCTCCCACACAATTCAAATTTTTTTAACAAATTTTTATTTTTGAATTTTCTTTTCAATTTTTATTTTTTATTTTTTTAGTTTTCTTTTTGAAATTCGAAAAATTATTTTTAAAACTATTTTAAAAATAAAATAATATTTTTGAGTAATTAATTTTATATTTATTAGTTAACTCTTAAGTTTTAAATATCATTTTGGTAAAAGTGGTTCAGGTAAACATGAAAACTGATATTATGAATGTAATATTTTTGGCAATTTCTAAAAAAAAAATGCAGTTTGTGGAAATCTCCTTAGTCCAGCGGTTTGACTAATGGCTTATTAATGATTCTACAGAATGTATAAAGTTCAAACCCTAGAAAATACAAATTATGCAGTTTATGGAAAAAATAGTTATAAGAGATCTTCAGTATGGAGCATTGCATATCATCGAATATAGATCTCATAGCACGGTTCAGAGTGTCGCAATCAGACGTGTTATGATGATAGAATTGCCGATTGTATAATCGTCTATGTAATATTTCTTATAGATGCATGCAATGTATAATTAATCAGACGTTAAAAAACTATAAACAAAGTATTTTTCAAATTATCCCCTTATTTTTTTCTTATTTTTAAAATATTAATTGATGAAAGATTCTTAGAGGAAAAAAAAAGATTCTTAGAGGAGTTCTTGAGCAACACGTACATGTTAAAAATATTCCTTTGTTTCATAATAAAAATTAGTTTATATTTTTTATTTTGTTTCAAAATAAGTATCATTTTGCAATTCCAATGCAATTTTGTATATTAAATCCATTTTTATCCTTTTGAATAACCAATAGATTTTTATTTAAATTATTTCATTTAATTAATCATCCATTAAATATGAATTTATTAGTAGACACTTATTGAAAAACGGATGAAGTATTAGATATAAAAAGAGCAATTCTCCTAAGTAGTTTTCTTAATTTTTCTATCGAAAAAAGTTTCCAACATAAAAAATGATCAAAAGAAATTTCATTAAGTAGACAAAATATTCTTATGTCATTTGTTTTATATAGACATAAATATAAATAAATAATAAAATAAAAATAAAAATAAAAATAATGTTTTATAGTTTCAAATTATATTTTTTCAAATTTGAATATTTTCTATTTTTGAAAAAAAATTATTTTTTCAAATTTCTTATTAAAATTCGAAAAAAATTAGAAACTATTTTTTTAAAAGTTATTTTTAAGTTTGTATATTTATTTTTTTATATTAATTTTTTAAAAACCCCAGCCCTTTCCCTCTTCCTCTCCAAAACCCTAGTCCTTAACTTTAAAGCCTAAAATGGATATCTTAGAGAATTTCTCATAAAAAAGTGAGATAGAGAGAAAGAAGTGATTCTGTTTGTACAACTCCACAAAAGAAGTTGACATACTGTCTTTGCATCAACAGAGCTTTACGGCACGAAACACTGTTTCACGTTTCTTATATAAACAACAAAACGTTGAGTCGATCAAACTAGTGAAACCGCAAGGCTTTTATTTATCATAGGGTAAAGAACACGCATGACGTTTTCTATATCAAGAAGGGCAATTTCTGTTGGCTAAAGTTAAGAAAAACGACATGTCTGATGTAAGTATGTGCATCTAGGGATCTTGGTTACGTGTTGCTTGTGTGTTACTCACTTTATTTTATTCCCTTGGCTTAGCTTATAACAAACATTCACGAACCACTATAACACAGGATAAATGGTATGCATTTAGAAAACATGCATACATATAATAGTCAAGAGAACAACACAAAACCAGCGGAAAGATAAAGGGCGCTAGTAAGATATTCATGTGATCCATAAGATGAGAACTTAGAGCCAGCCGAACTAGCTCCATTATAAAGTCATAAAACATCTTTCATAACCTTCACATTCTCTACATGGTTTAGAAATGTGTAAAGTCTATGTTTCAGATACCCTCCCATTCCTTGGATTTCAACTCTTCTGATAGTTTCCTTCTCGAGACTGTAGTAAAAAACATAGAAAGGGTTGGATGGAATGTCCTCTGAGAACACAATTTCATTTGAACCAGTCACTCCAACACACTTTAAAATATAATTTGGAACTACACTCTGCCACTGAGGAGGAAGTGGGTAACTATGCTTGGACCACTCCTTTTTTTCTAGGTCATCCAAAACCCACATCTCAAAACTTGTATTTTCTCTAGAAAAATAATTAGACCCATTCGGCTTTAGTGAAGCCAATTTACCCTTGTAGTTGATCAGATTCAGACTTGGTACACGATGCACTTCTCCAGGTTCAGTAGCTTTAATAAAGCTGAACTTCTCAGACCTAAAATCAAAGCAAACTATCATAAATTCATCCATGGAAGAAGACATGTTGGGTGCAGCTCTGTAATACAAAACACCATCAATGCATACAGATTCATGTTCTGGATGATGAGGTACACAACATTCAATCAATCTCCATGAAAGTTTCCCAGTTTCTAGCGTCAGGACATGGTGCTCCTCAGAGATGGCGTTACCATGTGACAATGTCATTGACAAGACCTTGAATTGCTTCCCAACTGGATCATACCCAAAAAAGCTTCTCATCTCATGCTTCTTCCTTGTCTTTATCCTCGGTAAAGTGCAGGATTGTCCTGTGCTAGGGTTACATATCACAGAGGTCGTCGCTGGTCTTTTCCTTCCGTTTAAGATACTGAAATCTCCTATACCGACCAAACCACTTATAGGACTATGTATCTGATACACATCATTTAAGTGTAAACTCATATGATGGCTGGCGGTTGTAGGAGGCGTGTTCTCATCTGGGTTTTGAGGCTGAGGCGAGGAGAAGAAGGATACTTTGCTGCCATATAGGCAGACGAACAAGAGTCGAGGACGAAGAGAAGATTGTTTCAGAAACTGATCCGTGAAATCTTGATGGTCAAGTATGGAAGACCATAGCTTCGAGACGCAACGGCATCTCGCTATGTATTTTGGCGACAATCTCAAGAATATTTCGTACATGAGATCATTTGGCATCGGCGATGAGTTCTCGTCAGCATTGGATCGCCCAACGATGGTTTGACGATCCTCCAAGAGCTTCCGCCGCCGTGTTTTCATGGTGGAACCCTAATAAGATCGGATATCTTGAAGTGAACGTATATAAGACTTGTGTCACAGCTTATACATAGAACGACAACGTTTAGTCAAAAAAAAAGCAAATTATCAAATTATCGTTCTTCTAAAATATAGTAAAAAAAATCAATTACTCTTTTCCATGGATGTCATCTGCGGTTTTATAGCTGTGTGTTGCTATGTTCACATTTCCCAGTTATAATTTTCTGGAAAAAAAAACTTATGCTGATTCATCTGTGGCATATATGGA
This sequence comes from Raphanus sativus, assembly GCF_000801105.2. Taxonomy (NCBI): domain Eukaryota; kingdom Viridiplantae; phylum Streptophyta; class Magnoliopsida; order Brassicales; family Brassicaceae; genus Raphanus; species Raphanus sativus. Next base: position 25,776,629 of record NC_079512.1, on the reverse strand, counting down.
TTTGGCAGGATTTTAGATATATTCTTATTACCAGTCTATTTAATAACTGTTCATATTTGCAAAAGTGTTCTAAAACTTTTTTCACTCATTGGTATTAAGAAAAAAAATGTAAGGGATGGATGGAGAAGAGAGACAAGTTTGCTTTATGAATAGTACATTAAGGTATCGATATTTGGAGGGTAAATGACAAAGGATGATACGTAAGAAGCTATAACGTTAACTACGAAAACAGGAAGAGATGTGATAATGGGATTATGCGTACGGATCACAGGCAAGTACAAATAATGAGAATGATAAGTAAAATATCAAAAAGATAAGGCCAAAGAATAGGAATAGAGAGCATCTGCATTTTTTTTTGGACAGAAGCTGAAAACTTTCACTTCACACGTGGATTATTAAGATATGGTATGTCGCGTCTCGTGATTTGTCAAATGACAAATCTTCATCCCACTCATCTATGATCAGTTTAAATGTTTGGTGTCTCTTAATCTCCTTACTATACTGCTGTGGTAGCTTTAATTTTTAATATACAACTGGAATATTCCATACCGAATTCCTAAAATTAAGATGTTGAAAAATCCATTATTTTCCAAAATATGTTGTCAAAAAAAAACAAAAAAAATCCAATATTCTTGCCATTTCAGTTACTTACATAGCCAATAATAATTAAAAAAATGAATCATATAGTATAAATTCTCAAATGAGGCATGCATTGGCCTAAGCCTCAAACATGCATTGAAAGCGTATAATAATATAGTAAAGCGTCATTACCAGTATATCCAAGGACACAGGTTAATGCGACAACATTATATTGTTATAATTTTATAACTCTTTACCCACTAACAAGGGAGTATTTTATATTATGTTTAATTTGATCCACATTATAATCATAACAACTAATTGGAATGAAGACGTGTCAAATCTTCAAGATTAAAATAGTGATTCTAATAATAATAGAATAGGGGGCACACATTGGGTTATGATGAATCTGCTTTCATCACATGTTACTGATAATTTTTGTGAAAGTAATGTTTCAACTTTGTATGGCACTATGGGTCATTAGATCGTAAACATTACGTTTGATATAAAACTTCAGTGATTATTTCATTTCTTATTATCATGGTACACTAATCCCCTATATATTAAAAGAATAATATTTTTTAAGTTATAACATTATAATTAGTGCTGAGGTGTCATTCTCACAAAACTTCTCACAGGCTCAATTAAAAAGGCTTTAAGTACTAGAGATATTACGTTCAATGCCACTATCAACCAACTTTATATTATTATGTTTTGTAACGATATCATAACCGGGTCATTAAATATTTGTGCTGAACCAAACGGCACATTGATGATTGCAAAATTCATTGCAAAGTTCCTTCTTCTAACTCCATTACGAATGAGAAATTATTTCTTCCAACAATTACATATTTGTTTGACACTTGCTAAAATAAAATAAGCATAATCATTATCATCACTATAACTATATAATTGTTTGTTCAATATTACAAAGTTTCACTTCTAATTGAGAAAGTCTTATCAACTTAATAACATGTTACATAATCTGAAATACAAACTAACTAAACATAACTCAACAATATATATAACAAATGACACGTTTGAAGTTTCAGTATGTGTTCTCAATATAATAGCTTTTTGGCAAGAACATGTTACATAATCTGTTCAGACCAACTAATTCAATAGAATTCAATTCCATACATGAATAAACTCAACACGTATGAAGTATCAGAATTGGATGTAGTTCACTTATTTGACTAAGTTGATTATATAAACCATATAATTACGCTAAAATATATGTGACCAGGTTCATATTCCTATCTTTTGACTTCAAACGTAAGATAATACATAATTCAGTCCAAATGAAAGCTCACTAGAGTTGATAAAGATCAAAATAAGCTCATGATAAAACATGGTGTGGTCATGTAAAAATGGGTTGGTTAATATACGACATAAGGGATAAAGTTTATGATTTCGGTTTGGTTAACTTCATGGTTGGTGTGATATGATAACTTGGACTCTATTTGGTTAACATTAATGTCATCTATCTTATTAAAACAGAAACATTACAACTTCTTCTAGGTTGATTTTAAAGTTGGACCTTATGTAATTAATGCTATATTAATCTACTTATTATTAAACATGCCTTTTTATAAATAATTAATATCAAACATTATTTCCTTATATTGCATATATTTTACTATAAGTTAGATACATCCACTAGCATATTATACTATAAGATAGATTATTAATAATACATCTACTAACATATAATACTATACGACAGATTACTAATAATACAATATATTATTTGTATTCATTAACTTGCATCTATCAATATTAGCAATACTATGAAGACGACTAACTCTATACTTTTAACCTATAAACCATGATATACTGATTTATAACAAAAATGATATTACTGTTATAAATTAGTTTTTATAAAAAATATTTATAGCAGCAATTTGTTATATAAGATAAATTTAATCAAGACCCAAATCTTTTTTTTTCCTGTTCAGAAAAAAAAAAACCTACGAATATATACCATTAAATTAGCCAAAAATCTTCCGAATAAATAGTAACTCTCACCAACCCAAAAAATGAATTAAAAATATAACAAAAGATATTATGTTTGAAATTTAGCTTACTGGATCGGTATAAATATGTTCATTTCAGGTATGAGTTTTTCGAGTTCTCAACATTTGGATCTAAGTAGGTATTTGGTTTTTTTTTGTCCGGGTCGATTTTTTCTGGTTCCGGATCATTCTAACTTTTTATATTAAAAATCTTAAATAATATACAACATGTATATAAAATATGTGAATCAAAAGATAAACCCGCGCGGATCATTATCTAGTTTATATTGTGCGTGAACGTAAAGGCAAACCATTTACTTTGTAAGAGCTGATTAGAAAACAAAATATTGTTAAATTATATTATGTTTTCAAATAAATAGCTAAAAATAAATAAAAACATTAGTAGTTGCAAAAAACAAAATTAATAAAACTCTAAACCCTAAATCCTAAACCCTAAAACCCTAAATCTTTGGATAAATCCGGGGCTTTTGGGTAAACTCTAAACCGTTGGATGAATCACAGTTTTAAATTTTTTTAAAAAAAATTTAATAAAAACCTAAACCCTAAATCTTAAACACTAAATTTTTGGGTAAATCTGGAACCCTTGGGTAAACTCTAAACCGTTAGATGAATCATAATTTTAAATATGAAATATTTGAATCTTTTTGGTTGATGAACCTAAAGGTTCACTTTAGGGGTGAACCCAAGAATAAATCTTTTATGAATGTACACATTAGAAAAATTCTTAGGTTCACCCCTAGAGTGAACTTTTAGGTTCACCCAACCAATATGATTTCATTATTTCATATTCATTATCTTTTTAAAAAAGGAAACAAAATATTTTCAAGTTATATTATGTTTTTAAACTAAAAATTATAAATAAATAAAAATAATATTAATTGCAAACAAAAACACATTTTAAAAAATTACTTTTAATACCGTCAGACAAACACTAAACCCTAAACTCTAAATCCTAAACCCTAAACTTTCGGATAAATCATAAACCCTTGATAAATCCCAATCACTTGGATAAATTCTAAATCCTTAGGGTTTAGGATTTATTCACGGGTTTAGAGTTTACCCAAGGATTTAGAGTTTAATATTTAGAGTTTAGGGTTTAGTATTTAGGATTTAGTATTTTGCTGACTGTGTTAAAAATATTTTTAAAAAATAATCCAAAGATTTATGATTTATCCAAAGGTTTAGTGTTTATCAAGGATTTAGGGTTTGTGATTCAGGGTTTAGTACTTTGGTGACGGTATTTTAAATATATAACTTTTTTGCGGTCTATTATTTTCTATTTTTTATTTTAAAAACATAGTAAAACTTGACAATATTTTGTTTTCTTTTTTAAAAGATAATGAATATGAAATAATGAAATCCTATTGGTTGGGTGAACCTAAAGGTTCATTCTAGGAGTGAACCGAAGTATTTCTCTACACATTACGTAGCTTATATCTTACGAAGGTAGTCTTTTGAAACCTGACCCAGATCCGCATACGGTAAATACGGTGATCCAACAAAAATCTGGTTTGTGTTTTGTAAAAAACCCAATATTTTAAAATCTGCAAAAACCCGTACAACCCATGAAAACCCGAAACTTGATACCAGTTGAACCACTAGTTAAAGCAATAGATAACTTTTACTTTCATTTTTATTTTAATTATGTTTTTACATTCTGTTTTATATTCAAAATTTCCAATTTTAAAATTAGGTTTTACTTTTTCAGTTTTATTATCTTCTTTCTCTGCCGATCTCTACCAAAATTAGTTGATGTGATTTGATGTTAGATTATTTTTTATTGACAATTTATTACAGTGATATTTTACTTTTTGTTTATTTTATATTTGAAGTTTAATTTATTATTCATATTAGAAATTTAAATATTTATGAATTTTAAGTCCTGATATTTTTTTAGATGTCATAAAATATTCATATCCAAACTATTATTTTATGTTTTTTTAAAAAAAATTAGAAATATTTAACTTATTTTTTTTCATGGCCAATATATTATTATAAAATAAATTTTATTTACTTATTAACTAGTGGTTCATCCACAGTGGACCCAATGACTCGGTGATCCGAGAAGTCGTCTGATCCAGTATCCGGGTCGGGTTTAAAAACATTATATATAGGCAATATTTTGAGAAGATCAAATAAAATACACATATGCGTTAACTACATACCAAATATTCTTCTGTATACTTTTAAGCTAAAGTATAGATGTGTATTAATTGCAGCGACTTATCGAATTGGTTATGTTTGGTTCGGTTTTTGATTTTTTTTTGAAAATAGAAAAAACCACAAACATCCGAAAATATCTCAAAATACCCGAAAATAACCGAAAACCCGAACCGAATTACCCGAAATAATCAAAAATAACCAAAAATAACCGAATATAACTGAAAGTATTCGATTTTTTGGAAAACTACACTGAAATCTAACCGAAACAAAAAAAAAGTCGGTTAATTCAGAAATAAATTAAAAACCAAAATCAAACAAAAATCAAACCAAACCGAACCAATTTTTTTGGTTCACTTCGGTAGATATGTGGCTGAACCAAATTATCCAAAATCAAAAATATCTGATCCGAATAAACCTAAGTATCCGAACTCGCAGGGGTAATAAATATTATTATGCATATATATATTTATATATATAGCATTTTCATCCCGCGCAAGGCGCGGATCATTACCTAGTCAAGCAGTATAACTAGAAACAATATTTGTAACTCATGTGTCCTTACAAGAAATGACATCATCAATTTTAGTGTCCAACATGAATACTTAAAAGGGTGCCTCATGGAGGAGTATTAATGTATTCTAGTGGTGACTTCACGGTCTTTACCTCTTATCTACGTGGAGGAAAAGTTTGGGAATTTGAGTGTGCTAGCCAAAAAGGAAATACTGCAAATACTCGAGGAGCAACTGAAAAGAGAACACTAATTTAAAAGCCAATACCATTTCAATTTTTTTTTTTGAATAATATGTAAAATTTATTCAGAAAAAGTATTTGTTACAGACAGAGCTACTTGAAAACAGAGAGGTTACAAAACATATTGTTTTCCCTAAAGTTTCTATAACAAATACTTAGCAATTCGCCTTTAAATGTTTGCTTTGTTGAGGAAGGAATGAGGATGTGGTTTAGGGTCAGAAAAAACATATACATTGAATCATTAGAATTTAGACCAATTCGCCTTTTATATGACATTGATGTAATTTTTGTTAATAGGTCTTACTTAGGTCTTAGTGTCGTCTTTGTAATGCTAACTATTATGTTCACTTCATAACTTTATACGGAATGCATGTGTTGTAAATGATTGAAGATGTGATCTTAAGTGGGGACTCGCACTGAGATTCTATAGCCTATAACAAAGAGAAGATTAATTGCAATTTAGACTTAGAACTAAGAGAGGCAAGTGTTGCTAATCACTACTTCCGTAGCTCCTACTTTGCTTTTACTCTTCTCTATGCTCTTTTTCCGTTGACCCATTTTCCTCTTCTCCTTGGGTGTATAAAGTATAAACTAATTCAACCATTTTTGTTTTGAATATATAAACTACATTAGTTTCTTAGTGGATGAGAAAGGTTAACATGTGATAGTGATAAAAACAAAATGAAAAGTGAAAGCTAGAACGGAATACTTGATACTGTGCAAATTAAGGGGTGTAATTAAAGAAACCCCCAAATCCAACCATATTGATGAAGACTTGGTTTTAATCTTTCAATTTAAATGTATACATCAACCCACATTTCTATATCATGTCACTAAAAGTGTAACGCTTAAAATTCACATGTACGTACATCAAAAAACATCATGAAGTTCTGAACATAATTAGTATTATCACTAATAGATTATGAAGAGGCCTAACTTTATTAGACAAATTAAATATATCTTAAAAAGAAGATGATGGGAAACTCATGAAATGGGAACTTCGGGTGAGATAAAGAGAGAAACATGTGAGGTGTTCATAGGCAAATTGTGGACCAACAAGGCACAAGCTGCTCTTCTTTAATGAACCTTTCTTAGTTTCGTGGAATCATTATGTTTTATGATTATCTTCTTTTTTTTTAAAAAAAGACGATTATCTATTTTTTCTGTAACCATGTTTGATTTTTGGAGTAATAACTCATGATGGTAAACCCAAAACTTATCTACTAACAAACTGGTCTTCCTCAAGTCTTTTAATCTCTCATGAGATATTGGTTTCAACTTTCAACTGTTGTTTCTTCGGTATGTAGGCTAGTTGATAAATGTTTCTCCTTTTTTTAATGTCAACGATCAATGTTTCTCTTAAATTTAATTATATTATACATTTTTTGACATGTATATTATACATTTATTTACATACTGCTTTTAGTATGAATAAATGTATATTGGAGTGGTTTTTTTTTTTTTCACGTGTAAGGTTTTGATATACAGTATTATGATTTTATGTACATTTTATTTTATGTTGGGTTCCAGATCAATCTATTCAACAATATAATAAGTTGAAAAATGGAACCGAATTTCCCACTCTGGTATATTATTTTCTCCATACTTCTAATGTATATATGTATATATATCTTATCATTAATTTATAGATATTAGAATAATAATTTTATGATGTTTTTTGACAACAAACAATGATAAAAGTTTAATACAGAGAGGAGGTAGCTTATAGGAGAGTATTTCTTGCCAACGAGTCTGCTCGGATATGAGAGAAAAAGATGAAAACAAAAGATAAAAATAGAAACTCGATATCCTTGAGAACTCCCGCAAAGGTCCACATAATTATTTTTTGAGTTGATAGTTCTAATGAACTCGAGATTGTCAGATTGAATCCAAATGTTAAGAGAGTGTGAACGTTTTGCTGCAACCATGGCTACCTTTATATCTAAAGCTTCAGCCTACAGGGGGATGGGACGAAGTCGGGGCGGGAGGAGCCCTCGATGAGTAAGCCTCACTGTGGATCCTCTAGTATCCAGCCAAAACCTGCAGTAGAAGACTCATGGAGCCAAAATGCATCATAATTAACCAGTGTAAAATTAGGAGGGAAGATCTGTTGGGTTCCGGCTGCTATGGAGGTATACACCTTGATCGGTACTGATACATGCGCCAATTGCCAGTCCCTTCATCTAGACAAAGCGATAGAGATCACAGTAGACGCCGGTGTGGATCTATTCTCAAAGATCAGGAGATTATGGGCTTTCCAAATATCCCATAAGATCTATGGCATGATATCAAAATTTAAACTTGTCAGAGGCAAACAAAAAAGTGAACGAGATATAATCAGGGCTTGGTATGGCGACGTAACTGCGATCAGTTAGGTGTATTCTTTAGTCGTGTGACCTCTCAGATTTGTTTTGCAAACGGGCACTCAAAAAACAGGTGCAAAGCAGCTTCCGATTTGAGGCAATGTACCATAGATGTCGGTTCCAGTTGAAGTCTGCTGGGAGGTTCCCCGGGGAAGGCAGGTGAGGTCTCTCTTCCATGAGAGCATGATGTCCCGATTTGACGCTATATGCACCATATTTTGTACTTTTCTAGTAAAAAGAATCATCTTTATTATGCGTATTTGGCTGTATCTGATAGATTATATGTGTTATATCCGGAGAGAATTGTTTTACTCACTTTCTGTTACAGGTTATATCACTTCGGATTAGCAGATCAGAGACCATTAGATCGCCATCCGCTTCGGTAGCTGGAACATAGAGTCGGGTGCGAGGGGAGTTTGAGAGCCAAGAGTCTGTTTAAACTCTTGTGGATTGCTGTTACCAATTGCCCTACCTAGGCGCTGCTTAAGGAGTTCACAATCCATCATAACAACTTTCCAACCATGAAACGTCTTAGAAAGACAAGTCGCAGAAAGAAAACTCGAGTTGTGATAGTATTTTCCAAAGAAGTGCGGTGCATCAGACTGTTAGGCCGCGTAAAGATACACCAGGTGAGTTTTTTCAGCATAGCTACACTAAAAGCGTAGATGTCGCGGAAAGCCCACCCCACCAGCTTGTATCGATTGTACGAGAGAGTCCCAAACAATCCAACAAATTTTCCTTGTCGCTGCATCGGATATGGTAATTCTATAACAATATTTTTCTGTGTATTTGTGATAACATACCTTTTATTAACAAAAATAATGCATGTGTTATATTTGCATAAAATCTAATAGTATATGATGAAAAATCTAATAATATCTGATACAATTTAAGACAAAATCCAAATTAACTAATTACAGTCAAATTCTTACTTACCGAATATGCCTTAAGTTATTTGACAAAAATAGAAACAAATTAAACTCCAAGACTATGTCATTAAACAATATGATTTTGTTTAAAACATCAAGCAAATCTACAATGATATAACCAAAAAATATATTATTTCTTATTCAACTGTTCATAAATTTATGGAATATTAAATGCTATATAATTTTGAAGAATAACAATAAGAAGAATGCAAAAGAGTATAATGATGAAAGGTCCTACTCGGTGCAGAACCCCCCGTGTGCCCACTCTTCCCACTCCATTAATACTCTCTCTCTCTTTATCACCAATCCTCTCTACCATCATCATCATCAATGGCCTTCACCTCCTTCATCCTCCTCCTCTCCTCCGTTGCTGCCGCTTTCCTCCTTTTCATTCGACGCACACGGTACCGGCGGATGGGTCTTCCTCCGGGAAGTCTTGGCTATCCTCTGATAGGCGAGACTCTGCAGCTGATCAAAGCTTACAAGACTGAGAACCCTGAGCCTTTCATCGATGAGAGAGTGGCCCGGTACGGTTCGGTTTTCATGACGCATCTATTCGGTGAACCGACAATTTTCTCTGCTGATGCGGAGATGAACCGGTTCGTTCTCCAGAACGAAGGGAGGCTTTTCGAGGGATCTTATCCAGCTTCCATATGTAACCTATTGGGGAAACACTCTTTGGTTCTTATGAAAGGTTCTTTGCATAAACGTATGCATTCTCTTACCATGAGCTTCGCTAACTCTTCAATCATCAAAGACCATCTTATGCTTGATATTGACCGGTTAGTCCGGTTTAATCTCGATTCTTGGTCCTCTCGTGTTCTCCTCATGGAAGAAGCCAAAAAGGTACCAAATGAATAAACACATAAATCCATTAATCTTTTATATCAAAACAAAAGAAAAAGTAAATTGTTAGACAGTAACTATTGCAGATGTCTAGGCACGTTTTAAAAAAAGAAAATTATTTTTGAAAAATCGTTTTGTTTAGACGGTGTTTAGACCAAATTTTCTAATATCATAATCAGGCCGAGGTCTTGACTCACAGAGTCAAGACGAGTCATTGCATGCGGTGATGTATGTATCATGATGATGATGCAGATAACATTTGAGCTAACGGTGAAGCAGCTGATGAGCTTTGATCCAGGGGAATGGAGTGAGAGCTTAAGGAAAGAGTATATTCTTGTCATCGAAGGATTCTTCTCTCTACCTCTCCCTCTCTTCTCCACTACTTACCGCAAAGCCATCAAAGTAATTTTTATTAATTTAATTTCTCTTTTTTTAAGAAAAAAATCATTTCAGGCTATTTTAATCAATATATATTTGGTTGACAAAAAAAGAAATCAATATATATTTGTATTTATTAGGCGCGGAGTAAGGTGGCGGAAGCGTTGACGGTGGTGGTGGTGAAGAGGAGGCAGGAGGAGGAAGAGAGAGCGGAAAGAAAGAAAGATATGCTAGCTGCGTTGCTTGCGGCGGATGATGGATTCTCTGATGAAGAGATTGTTGATTTCTTGGTGGCTATACTCGTCGCCGGCTATGAAACAACCTCTACGATCATGACTCTCGCCGTTAAATTTGTCACCGAAACTCCTCTAGCTCTTGCTCAACTCAAGGTAATGTTCGTGTACATGTGTTTGTGTTATTACATTACTAGTCTTTATTTTCATATTAATAAGTGGGGACTGAAGGTGAAAAGTGTTAAAGAAACAACATGCAAAAAGTCAGAGTTACAGTAAAACTCAAAAGAAGTCACTCTCGAACCCTAAACAACATCATTACCTGTGTTCGTGATTTCGGAATGTTAAATGCTGTTACAGTTTCACAGATTTGACCAGTTTGTCTCCTGAACTGCACGCATTATTACATCTTGTTTTATCTTACTTTGTTCGAATATTCCCCACTTAATAATATATTTACACTAAAGATAAAAGTATTATTATCATAAATATGTTTGTGTTGCGACCGACAAGCCCATCTCATTTTACGTGTTTGTTGATGTCACTAGTTTTGTTTGTAAGCATGATTTTAATAGTCACTAGAATTTTAGTGGCATCGTCGCTTAGTAAGGAATAGAACCAAAACTATGCCAAAGAAGCGGGTCAAAACTGTGGACTTGTGACCTAACTATACTTTTGCTTTAAAGTTACTTTTATTAGTGGTTGATCTGGTGTTTTTTTATTATTTGAAATAAAACAGGAAGAGCATGAAAAGATCAGGGAAATGAAGAGTGATTCAGATAGTCTTGAATGGAGCGATTACAAGTCAATGCCATTCACACAATGCGTGAGTGTACTTAACGCTAGTATTATTATTCTCCTTGTCATTTAGCCTTTCTAATATCTCACCACAACTCTACTTTTATTTCAGGTGGTTAACGAGACTCTGCGTATGGCTAACATCATCGGTGGTGTATTCAGACGTGCAATGACGGATGTCGAGATCAAAGGTAAGAAATCTTAGCTTCTAGAATCGATTCTTCATCCAAAATGTGTATAAAAGTTCTTACGTTTTTTAAACTGACAAAAACAGGTTATAAGATTCCTAAAGGGTGGAAGGTTTTCTCATCGTTTAGAGCAGTTCATTTAGACCCAAACCACTTCAAAGATGCTCGCACTTTCAACCCTTGGAGATGGCAGGTTTAGTTTTTTTTTTGTCAGCCATTGGCATTCTTGAAACTTGGTTTGAGCTAAACGTTGCATTCTTGATTATGATGCAATTTTGATGAACAGAGCAACGTAACAACAAGCCCTTGTAATGTGTTCGCACCGTTTGGTGGTGGACCAAGGATATGTCCTGGTTACGAGCTGGCTAGGGTTGCACTCTCTGTCTTCCTTCACCGCCTAGTGACTAGCTTCAGGTATATACATAACTTCACATACGAGCTAACATCTTTCTTATCATTTTCGAAAGGGATTAAGACTGATTTGATTTTTGCTTTTGTGTAATTACTGAGCAGTTGGATTCCTGCGGAGAAAGACAAGCTGGTCTTCTTTCCAACTACAAGAACAGAGAAACGGTATCCGATCATCGTGAAGCGCCGTGATGGTGGCTTATCTTCTACTCGGAAGATGAAATGACCATAAGATTTTCTATTTATAGAATAACAGCATTTCTCAGGATTAACTTCTTTTTTGCTTCCTAATCACTTAACAAAAAGCCTTGTGTTGTGTATATACACAAAATGTTTGCATAGATCTCTCTTTCTTCCAATGCTTTCAATATTAAGTAACTTGTGCAACTTCTCGTTAGCTTGAGTGCCAAGGAACAGTTTACAGAGACGGAATGCTTAGGTTAAAGTTATACCGTAACTTGATTAACAGACAAAACTTGTGTTGGGTTTATATGACTTGTTTCTCACCTTGTGAGCATGCATATTCGACGTAGTTTTCTCGGAAAAGCTTGACATAGTGATGCAGAACTGATCGGCCTTCTACGGAATTGGCTGGAGTTGAACGCTGGCTAGGTAAAGCATGTGGAGCGATTCTTACTTTGGGACCTGCAAGGAGGTCCTTGCTTATGATGTACGGAGGATCAATCTCTTTCTTCTCTATTGCGCCGGAGGAGTCTATCTTATCTGTGCTGACATGAATTGGAAGCAAGAGGGACCCACCGAACCGGCACTTTCGGAGTTGGAGATCTTCGTGATTTTCCGGCGTATCATCTGGCTCTTGGAAGTTGAATCTCATACTTTCAGTGATCGAAGCTATGTTTGTTCGCCGGAGATGCGGAAGAGCGGGAAGGGAAGTGAGAGTCTAGCGAACTAGAAGCAGCAGCGAAGGCGGATACAGTTGAAACGGTGTCGTGGTAGTTCCAGCTTCTTTCTAGCCGTGTCATCTGAACTAGATGGGCTGGGCGTTTTAGGCCCATTTAAATTTGTGACTCGTTTTAAATAAAAATATATGATCTGAACCTAAACGATGTCTAGCAATGTCAACTAAACCTTAATGGGCTGGGCTTTTAGGCTCAATTTAGTTCCTTTTGACATTGTTTAGTTAGAGACAGAAACGTACCAAAAGACGAATACGACGAAGTCAGGGAAGATGGAAGCGGGGCAGAGAAGATCATGGCGACGATGAACTAGGAGGGTTGACATTATATCTATTATTTTATCCGTAGACTGAATCGTATCATAAGATTATTTTGCTTTGGTATGTGACTTATGAGTTCGTATATGTAGTGACTAATTTCATCCTTGTAAATCTCATCGTATATTATATATCTATGTGGTTTTACTTAGTAGTCAAGTGGTTATAGTCGAGAGCTGTTGTGTTGTTATGTTAAAATCATCACTAAGAAAACGCAACCGTCTCCTGTTGATAGTGTGAATCCAAATGCAACTTGTATTTCTTTTTTATAATAAACGGCTATTTTATTACTCAAATTTGATATAGTCTATATAATCAAAACAAAATATAATAATAACCAATAAAACAAAGAGATCTATAAAAGACCGAGCATTCCTAGCTGGAGAATTAGCAATTCTATTTTGCGTCCTTGTAGGTGATCTTGAAATCCAAATGCAACTTGTACTTTCTATCACTACAAGAAATATGTACATTCTTAGCTCACGATAAATGCTATCGTAGCCCTTTGATAGCGTTTTATCATCTGCTATGTCATCGGCAGCCATCATAGGTATCCCCTCTACGATAGCTTTTTTTTTGACGCTATGTAATGTTACAATACGATGGCAATAAACGGAAGCTGTGTTTAGTGTAATTATAAGACGAGTTTTTTATGTTACAAATTGATTACGAGTCATGTTTAGTGCCATTATAGGTCCTTCGACAATAGCTGTTTGTATATGCTATAATTAATTTTGTTATGATTTATTATGTGTTATGAAAGTTTGTTTCGTAGCTATTTATAAACGCTATTATATTGGAGAACAATTTTTTTTTTTGCTATTGTTGGTTCGTTGGATGTGCTATGCTTATTGTATTTGTATTTGCTATAATAAATTTTGCTCTTATACAGACACCATATAAACTACCAAACATCCTTCATTAGAACACCCAAACATTCATACAAGATGGTGATTTTACATAAGTCATAAGTTCAAGTACCAGAAACAGAAAGAGCCGATTGAAAACATAACAGCCGATTGAAAATTTTTTAGCCTAGTCTAAAACTAGCTATTTCTGGACCAAACTTCTTCATCCCCTGCATGCTGCAACAATAAAAAAGTCTCATCAGTTTAGCAATTGCATATGAAAGAATGTAACCATAAAGAAGCAGACTTACATGTGCATCTTAAAATATGACCAATTTATCAACTGGCCATGCAATAGATGAACCATGTGCATCTTTCAAAGACTCGATTTCATCAGACTTCCTCCAAACGTCTGCATCATCTACCATCACTGCATCAACCCACACTCTAGCTGCATTCGGACCCAATCGTACAAAGTGTACCATTTGATTTGGGTCTGTTGAATGCACACGTCCTTCGGCAACAACCCGTTTCCTTCCACTAATGTCCATCAGTTTGCACTTCTTATTAACTTGTACAGCTTCCGATCCATGATTTAGCTGCCATGTTTAATATACATAACTATTTCAAACCCAGACAGTCATAAGAACAATGTTATTAAAGATTACAATAAAAGTTACCTGGCTTGATGGAGATTTCTCAGTAGGAGCTGTGGATGTAGGAAACTTAGAACTGATGGATGGAACTTTTAGAACTGTTTCTCTTGTGTTTCCTACTGAGGATGCAGTGTGCTGTGTAGGAGAATTTCTTGTTCCTTCAGGTGGGTTTTCGAAGACAACTTTCCGAGCAGGCCATGAGATGAAAGACATCAAGCAATCCTCAAGGTATGCGACGTCTGACGTAGGCCTCCATAAAAAAGTTTGAGGTTCAAGTATGACATCAAGAAAGACTTTAACTGCTTTTGGACCGAGGGGAATGCCATTAACCAATGCTTTTGGTTCTTGTGTCTGCCAACGTCCTTCACCAACAACTACACTATCATCGGATAAATCAAGTAGTTTGCACTTGTTGAGAGAGTTTGCTTTTGAGCCCTGTCACAGACATTGACAAAACTATATCATGAAAGACCAAATCATTATTCTTATTTCCAACATTAACTACTTATATAACACAAATAAAAAACGTTACCAGTGGTGCAATGTCTTCTGGTTGGAGGCCTTGACCTAGTTCAACACATTTGTTCTTAGGCCATGCAATGATATGACCAACAGCTTCTTTAATCGTGCACATGTTTCTCGCAGGTCTCCAGAGGAAAGCATCTGGTTCAGTAGCAGAATCAACAAAAACTTTGACATCCGTAGGGCCTAATCGACTGTCATTCACAATATCTTCTGGGTCTGAAGAGATAATACGCCCCTCAGCAACATTTCCATCTTCATCAGCCCAATCAATAATAAGACACCTCTTCTGTGTTTTTTTGTTCACACTCTGTAACAAGGTCAGAAGTAAAAAATGTGAGATTGTCAAGTTTAAACAAAACATTGATCTAAGCTACGTAGACTTACTCTTGCAGCAGAGTTTTCACCCACTTCATTTTCTTCTCCGACCTGGTTTTGAACTTTTGCAAGTTGAGCTCGTAGCTGCTCAACCGTTTCCTCTAGCTCAATTTGCTTCTCTTGCATCTCTGACATAGTCTTGTTCTTAACTTGGAAACAAGCTAATTTGGTCTTACTCATATTTCTACCCATCACTCTCAAACGCCCAGGATTATCAGGTCCTAACAGTTGGACGAGTGTATCCTCATCTCTGTTTTTAGCAACATTAACAAGCTCAGCTGCCTTTTGCTTCACATCAGAAAACAAACGAAAGACATTATCAGATTGTGTGATATAGAAAAATACAGAACAAAATCATGATAAGAAATATATGTTTAAAACTCACAATCTTCTCAGCTGCATTTGTGTTAATAGGAGTTCCATCTTTTCTGGTACGTGATTTGACCCAGATTTTAAGCCTTGAAACTCCAGATGGGTTATCAGAATTTTTTTTCTACGAAAACGTGGCCAGTGTAAATATCCTTATGCTAAAGAAAGACTAATGAAACAACAGGAAGAAAGTATACTGACCATCTCTTCAGCAAGTCTAACCATTCCCTTGCGACTGCATGTGTGAGGAATCTGCTTGCTTCTTCTATCTTTGTAGCTATCACTCAAGACCTATCATATGGTTTTTAGCATGTAATCTATTTTCAGATAAATATTGTACTCAATTTGAGAAGCATACCTTAAATTCTTGGCTAGTTTTAAGCTTTACAAATTTCCGCCACTCAACCGGAGGAACATTCTTAGGTCTTAACTTCATCCTTTGCTGGTTATTCTCGGAGTCATTAATTTGTGTCACTAGGCGTGACTTGGATGACCTCCACAAGGCTCCCATATGCTTAAGCAAAGCATCCCTTTGGTAATCATCATCAATTTCAAACCTAGCCTGCAATCACATATAATGGAAATCAGTTCTGTTATTTACTTGTGCTCATTCTATATAAACTCTCACCTGGACCGATTTCCAGAGCACAGTCTTCACTTCGTCTGTAAGCTTTTTCCAACTTTCAAGCGTGACAGGAACGTGCTCCCTTACCAAAGGACCTAGATATGACGACAACTTCACAGAACCCTCACCATAAGGTTCTCCCAGAGAATTGAAATCAACATGAACTCTGGTATTTGGATCTTTGGCTAGGTCTTTCATCTTGGTAGGTCCACGCTTTCTCTTACGGGATCTTCCATCTACAGGTTCTTGATCTGTACCTAGTTCGAGTTCTCCTTGAGGCTCTTCGGCGTTGTGCTGCTCTTCTGGCACATCAGTTGGAAGTGCTTGTTCTGGTACACCTTCAGCCTCTTCTGGTACTTGTTCTTGTAGGGTTTCTTCAGGGTCTTGGTCTTGTACAGTTTCTTTAGGGTCTTGTACATGCTCTGTGTCTCGTAAATCAGCTCCAGCTTGTACAGTACACACGAACTCAACTTCCTCATCTTGATGTATTACTTTCTTGACTTTTTTCTTTCCTCTTTTCACCTTTTTAGGTCCCATCTCAAGTTACCTGAAAAAGATCATGAAAGGAAGAGTTAACTACAATCCAAATACTAAACAAACATCACGCACACAAAAAAACTCAAAAAGCCATACTAAGACCACAAGAACTAAATAGTAAACACACATCAAGCACACAATAACTCAAACAATCAAAGACCAATCACACTCAAAGGACACGAGAACTAAAAAAGGATATGCTTCACACATAAATTCCTTCACAATCAGTTCTGGCATTGTCGGCGTCATCAGTGTCAACTTCCATGTCTAAATTTGTAGGCAACGGCCCAATCTCTCCAGTTCCCTCGTGGACATCTTCCTTACTGTATCTTCTTGAAGGACCTCTCATGACAATATACCAGTTGGAGGTCTCATTTTCCCTAGAGTAGAAGACTTGCTTTGCTTGCGATGCTAGTATGTATGGGTCACTAGAAAAGGAGGCTTGACTGTGCTGCATGTTTACAAGTGTAAAACCATCTTCAATCTTCACTCCATTACCCTTTACTGCCCACTGACATCGAAACAGAGGAACATAGAAGACATTATAATCCATGAGAATAATGTCTGTTACTCTGCCATAGTAAGATACCACATCAACCACTTGTGACGTATCTTTAGCACTCGATCTACAAACTGCGGTAGCCTCATAGTAAACTCCTGAATTCTGACTTTTCCTATCAACTGACGATGTGCGAAACCTCTGCCCATTAACTATAAAGCCAGTATATGACCTTGCAGAACAACGTGGACCATAAGCTAACCACTTGAGAGTTTCTTCATGTTCTTTGGAATCAAGAGGTACCTACAAAGTAAAAAGACAGTCAACAACTATACAACAATCATCAGAAGAGATAAGTTTTTTACCCAAGTCTCATAACGAACCTGTTTTTTTAGCCAATTTGCAAAATTCTTAGTATGCATACTCCATAAGAAAGATGCATCTCGCCGACACTTGTCATCAGTGTCTTGTAAGAACTGGAGATGCTCACTGGTTAATAGAAATAAATCACTTGTCAGACAGAAATATAAACTTTCATATAAACTTTCAAATAAAATAACTTAGTGCTTACTCTACATAAGGTTCGACGATAGACAGGTTCTGGATAATAGCAAGATGTGCTATTTTCTTCTCCATTTCACTGAGGGTAATTGAGGTTCCAGTGGATATTGGACGCCCCTCTAAGATAGTGCTGTTCTCATACTCCATGTTTCTATCAACTTTGTCTTCTACATTTGTTGTCTTCTTCAAAAATTCACTGCAAAATCTCATACATTCCTCAGCTAGATAAGACTCAGCGATGCACCCTTCTGGTCTGGCAGTATTCCTGACGAAGTCTTTAAGTACTTTCATATACCTGCAAAATAATTGAGTTAATAAAAATTAGCTAAAGAATACTATCATTTCAAACATACATGTATAAAGTACCTCTCGAATGGGTACATCCATCTGAAATGGACTGGTCCACCAAGACGGGCTTCCCTTCCTAGATGCACAGTCAAATGGACCATGATATCAAAGAAACTTGGAGGGAAAAATCTTTCGAACAAGCAAAGAGTCTCTACAATCTCCGCTTCCATAACCAAAAGCTGCTCTCTGTCGATCACTCTCTAACACAACAGATTGAAGAATGAACATAGCCTTGTAATTGCTAGCCTAGGTCCTTTAGGCAGCAACCCTTTAAGAGCGATAGGAAGAAGTTGCTGCATTAAGACATGATAGTCATGTGACTTCAGCCCTGTGACTTTACAGTCATCTAGTGAAACACCTCTAGCTATGTTTGAACAATAACCATCTGGCCCTTTGAAATCAAATAAGCGCCTGCAAAATACCTTCTTCTCTGACTTGGACAAAGACCACGGCGCAGGAGGAAGGTATGTTCTCTTTCCTTGGATTTTAGGGTGCAAATCCTGCCTAATACCAAGATCCTCCAGATCTTTACGAGCAGGAAGACCATCCTTTGATTTCCCACAGTGCAACAATGTCGACACAATACTAGCAGCCACATTCCTCTCAACATGCATTACATCTAAGTTGTGCCTCACCGGGAGTTCCTAATCATAAATAAAACCAAAATTATTCAGAATACAGTCAATTATAGAAAGATATAAGCACAAGATCAATGAATCATACCGCCCAGTAAGGTAGCTTGAAAAAAATTGATCTCTTCTTCCATCTAGATAACTCATCCTCATCTACGTTGACTTCTTCATCTTCCTCATCCTCTTCCTCTGATTCACTGGATAAACCCTCACTATCAGATCCTCTATCTGTACTGATCACCCTTTTCCTCTTACTTGTAGAACGTTTGACATTGCCAAACTCATTTTTGAAATGTCTCAGGTTTTGAGAAATCTCACGCCCAGTTAAAATTCTCCCCTTTCTCCCTTGTTCAGCTTTTCCATCGAACCATCTCTTCTTTCCCCGAAATCTATGGGCTGGTGGCAAACCCTTTCTGTGGCACATGTACACATGTTTTCTGCTGAACTTGAGCCACATACTATCAGTATTCTTCCCACATAAAGGACACCCCATTCTTCCCTTTACTTTGCAGCCTGCTAGATTCCCATAAGCCGGGAAATCACTGATCGTCCAAAGCAGCATCGCCCTCAAAGTAAATGTTGACCGAGTCACAGCATCATAAACTAACTCTCCAATGCTCCACAGATGGTTTAGATCCTCAATGAGAGGTTCTAAGTACACATCTAAACTATTACCAGGCTGTTGTGGACCGGGAATCAACAGTGAAAGCATGATGTTCTCCTTCTTCATGCAAAGATCAGGTGGCAAGTTGTAGTTGACTAAGAGAACTGGCCAGCAACTGTACATCGTGTTCTTCATATTGAATGGATTAAATCCGTCTGTTGAAAGTCCAAGCCGTATGTTCCTCTCTTCTGCGGCAAATGTAGGGTATTTGGCATTCATCTGGTCCCATGTGACTGAATCAACTGGGTGTCGAAGCTTCCCATCAGTGCTTTTGTTGCTGAAGTGCCATCTGAGATCCTTAGCCATTTCCTCTGACCGGTACATTCTCTTCAATCTCGGGATTATTGGAAAATACCGCAACACTTTCTGTGGGACTCCTTTCTTCTTTTCACCAGTGTGGACATTGGTCTTCCATCTTGAAGCCTTACATTTCGGACAGTGCTCAAGCTTCTTAAACCTCTTTCTGAACAGGCAGCAGTCGTTCACACATGCATGAATCTTCTCGTACCCCATATCAAATGTCTTCAAAAATTTTTTAACCTCATACAGTGAAGAGTGTAGGACGTTTTCCTCTGGTAGCATATCCGGCAACGTCTCAAGCAGATCATTGAAGCTCTTGTCTGACCACCCATTCTGAGTCTTCAATCTAAACAATGATACAATGGCCGATAACTTGCTATGGCTTGCACAACTCGGATACAAAGGTGTCTCAGCATCAGCTAGCTTTGCCAAAAACTCATCTTCCTTCTTGTCGTCTCCCTCTGCCATCTCAGTCAAATCCCCGGAACCAGCTAACACTTCATCAAAACACTCAGCAGCTCTGTATAACCCCAAGATCTCATCATTCCATTGATGCACGCTCCCATCATCAGCAACCCCTGAGTTCAAGTCTCCATGTAGATACCAATCAGACCGCTTCTTATAAGCCTCCTCCATTCCCCTAGTAACGAGATGGTCAACTACCACAGTTGCTGAGTGACGATCTATGTTTCGGCAGTCGATGCAAGGACAGACAATCATATCATTGCCTCCCGAAGCTGCAGCCACATCCTCTACAAACTTTGAAGCCCCTCTCTCATAAGCAGGATCAACCCTACGGTTCAGAATCAAAAGGAAAAGCAAATAAACACATGAGCTCAGCAACTACTCAAAACCAAGATATATGATTGAATACATTACCTGCTAAGATGCACCCATGCTTTGTCCACCATTCTATTTTCTATCCTGAATTGAAACCTTTAGTAACATAAAGAACCAGTTCATAGTAAAACAAATCAAAATGAAACGAGATAACACAAAACAAATAGTTACATTCTATCTATGATACGAAAGCAAATCGCAACCCTAGACTCTTAATCTGGAAACGACCCAAGCTACGAAACAGAAAAAAAAAACACGATTTCAAGCTATTACAAAACCGAAACAGTAGACTCTTAATAAGAAACGATACAGCTACGAAACAGGAAGCAAACACGAGATAAACCCGAAAGAGAAAGATTCAAGAACAAGTGTTAACAGAAAATCGAAAACGAAACCAAAGCAAGGCAAAATCGAAAACGATTAGAGCTCGAAATCGAGTAAGACCTCGCAATTGAAGCAAGGATACCTTATGTGATGGAAAAGTCAGATGAATTTGTGGTTGGAATAAGGTAATTAGGGTTTCTAAGTTGTTGAATCGAAATCGATTTTTCCTAGGGTTCTAAGAGAAAAGAGGGGAAATAAGAGAGATGAGAGAGGTAAATGAGATATGAGAGGGAAATGAGAGATGAGAGAGAGGGAAATTTTCTGATTTTCGCTAAGTGTCACGCGGAAAATCACATTTAGCTTCCCGCTTAGTAAAACTTTTCCATAGCGTTAATATAATGCTATTATAGAGTTACGATTTTTTTTACACACAAACAACAGCAGTTTGGTAAAATGAGCTATCGTAATATGCTATCAATGTGGACTTTTTTTGTAGTGTATGATATGTGTAGTATTCAATTTTTCTAAATAAAATATATGCTAGACTAAGTCGACAGTGGTGCCAAACCACCACTTGAAAACGCACATGCTTGTAATTATCATATTATAATACCATAGACGAATCTTACTTTTAGATAGACATAATATGCTGTTTATACCTCAAACGTGACATCTTGAATCTCATGATTATTCCACAGAAAAGCAAATATATATGGGAATGAGAGGTGTACAATAGAGTAGATGTGGCTTTGTTATTAGAATATTGGACACACAATCTTATTCACCACTAATCCTCTATATAAAATCGAATCTCTAAAGATTTTACAATTATAAGAGATTATTAATAGGATAGAAATATAATGTATGACTCATCCATGACAATATTGAAAATGATCGCAGGCTCATCTCCCTCATTTGTATATAATATATCAGATTTTAGTCTTTGATAAAATAAATATCAAACCGTGCTATGTTGTTATAATACTTTAATATTTATGCCAGGTATATGTATTCGATATGCTACTTATATCAATAGATTCATTTTCTTAATTTTATATAGTTTTATACGAAAATCTTATCATATATCATGAAATGCAGACAAGTCTTAGTGTTATGAAAAACGGTTTATGTGATTGTCTAGGAGGTGTTTGTAACCGATTAGAGATGCTCTAATCTAAAACTTTATTTTTTCTATTTTAGAGTAAAAGAGAAAATCGAGTAAAATTCATTTAATCCAACTTAATATCTCATTTTATCTAGAATAACGAATGACTATTCCATTATAGAGTAAGATATGGAATTGGATTGAATCATTTCTTATTTCATATTCCATTTCAACATCATTTTAGAAAAAAATAGAATAGGATTGGAGATTTGGTTAGGTGTTCATAAAATCATGGAATGTTTGTGTGCATAGGTTTACTCTGCAATCCAATTAATAGTTTAGTTAGACCAATTGATTACGCAATATTTAAAGGTTATCATATGATATCATGTGACGTTAGAGTTCAACAATTATACATTTATGTTCTCTTTAAATGCTAGTTGTATTTTGATCACTATCAGCCAGGTTTTTCAAACATGGCGACACATTACAGAAATAAACAATGCGCAAATGATATTGATAGATGTTATATATATTGTATGAATTGTTGTTTTTTGTTAAACAATATTATATGGAAGTTTGGTTGGATACATAGCATTTAGAACATAGGCTGTATACGAAACTAATATTGTATAACAATTTATTTATCATTCAATGGGTTATTTTGCGTGAAGGTAAATCAGATCCTGTGAGAACTAGAATGAAAAATAAAGATACACATATACAAGTCAGATTTTTAAAACATCAAATCTTCTTTGCGTAAAAAGAAAACAATTAACGAGGAGAAACATGGGACTCAACATGGGATTTGCCTCGTGGACCTTGAGTTCTGATAAAGAGTCTATATTGATCAAAGGTCATTGGTGGATATAAAGGAGGATTATGAGTGGATACAAGTTCTTGTAATGGTTGGATTGGAATATCGCTTTTAGGATTGTAGAAGAAAGCAAGTGAAACTCTCTCTTTCTCCGAGTTCACTATCACTCTATGCTCCACACTCTTGTATGTCGAGTTGCTTAGTATCTGCATTTTTATCATCATTGCAACACACATAAGCTTTGATTATAAGTTTAAGACCAATTTAGAATATAGAGATTACAGAGATTTGAATTTGGATAAACATTCGCTTAAATTTTTTCAAGTTTTGTCCAATTAAAAATAACGAAGTTTGTAAAGAGATTAAATCATGATATGGACATTATTCTTTCCCACTAGCCACAAAAAGCTAACATGAGTTTTGCTTCACCAAAATAGTGGTATTTTGACAAATTTTCTAGAGCTTTTTTTTTTTAGAGCAATACAAATTTTCTAGAGCATATGAACATGTGCGATGTCTTTGTTTGAAAAATCGTGTTCTACATTGTACAAATTAATATTCCTTCTCCGACATGGGCAAACGGCCAAACACATGTGCGCAATGAAGGATTATTGCTGTACAGTTTGTTTGATATTAAAATAGGGACAGCCACTGATAATTAAAATACATATATAATTCTTGATTTACTTTATTTTCTGAAAGTGACATTTTATACGAAACGGTCCATAAAAACCAGCAGACAGGATATAAGATCTAAAAGGACGTAATATCTATTATCGGAATATTGACATAATAATAACAAATTTTTTCAGAAAATTCAAAAGACAATTTGGCACCAAGTAGTTACTGTTTCTCATATTTACATTTCGAAACATGTCTAAAACGTGGAACTGTAGCTCGTCTTATACTCTTCATTAGTTGTCTCAAAAATTATTAATGTTGCCTTTTCAATCTTACACCAAACATCAATTTTTATGCATGTGTAAAACATATACAAATAAATAAATAGATAAATATATATATATATATATATAGATTTGAAGTGTTTTCAATTATTTTAACTATTTTAAACATCAATTCTTATAAAATAAATCCATGCATATTAAAAATAAAGAGAATAAAACTAATATACCTGGATTTGATCACCAATATTGACGATGAAAGCATGGGGATGAGGCTTGACGGTGATCCACGTATTATCTTTACGGACCTGGAGACCAAAGACTTGATCGTCCGGTAAAAGAATGGTCATACCTCCAGGATCAGAATGAGAAGAGAGACCAAGAGCCAGCTCCGGTCGAGGGCATTTTGGGTAATAATTAACCCTTAAACATGCTCCAATGTTTTTACCTCCAAAAGCTTCTTGAAACTTATCTTCGTTGAGTCCCAAATTTGACGATAATACCCTCATAATCCTCTCGCATAATTGTACTACTTCCTTGCCATAATCATCGATCACTTCTCTATAGAAAACATTTAAAATATTAACGAATCTGGTCCAAGATTGTACCTTTTCTTTCTTAGCAGCTTTTTGTGATTCCAACGTTAAAAAGTCACAAATTCTCCTCGTCAGAAGATAAAGGAAAACAAGAAATAACTTTTCGGTAAATGGGTCTTCTTGAATAAAAACTTTCCAAAAAAGTAAAATAAAAACTCATGCAAATATTTATAAATAAAGGATATAAGATCACGTGTATTGAAGTCTATCATAAATCATACTAATGTTTATATATATTTTTCTTTTCAAAAACTTGAACTCATATTAAACTCTGTTGTTTGAGATAAATTGGCATGAAAATTTTCAAACTTTGAAACATCTTTTAATTAAATATTGTATTCTTTTGGTAAAAAATAAATAATTGAAAGACCTTTGCAAATGTCCTAAGAGAATCACAAAGGAGGAAATAATTAAAGAGGACAACAAGTACCTAATGGTGGGAGGAGAAGAAGGCCACTTATTGAAATCTTTCAAATGAGGAGGAAGATGATGAAGATAATAATAATCACTCCAATCAAGAATGGCTCCTTTCTGAACTCCTAACCTACTTCCATAGCCTTCATAGGTTCTTGGTGAGTTCGAATAAGTCTCTTTAGCATTGACCGGCAAATGAAAAAACTCTCTCCAATTCTCTCTAGCCGCGTCCATCAGCTCCGGCCTCACACCGTGGTTCACCACCTGGAAGAATCCCCACTCACGGCAAGCCTCCGATATCTTAGCCATGATGACGTCATCCGAAGACCCTTCTTCTGAGAAGAGTCCTTCAAGGTCAATGATTGGGATGTTGATCGAGGCGGGAGCGGCGTCCTCGGTCATGGTGGGGCGTTGAGACACAGGTTTTATGTAGCGGTCGGGGAGAGAGGATAGGTTGCTCTCGGCTAAAGACTGGACTCGAACTATTGGCTCAGGCCACTCATCCATCATCGATGCTTTCTGTGTCTCGATCTTCACATCTTTCTTGTTCTTGTTCATCCTTTTGTTTTGTTTTGATCTATTGCTCTTGCACATGCCAGACGTTTAGAGGATGTGTGAGAAATAACTAAAATTTTGATTGGTGGAAGGAGTTTAAATGGTGGTGGAGGAGAATCCAGAAACCGGCTCGAGACGATGAAAGCAGCGTCTTTGATAATTAATGAAACGTGTGGAAAAAATATTATTTGTTATAAAATAACTTACAATTTTATAGTATCGAAAAATTTAAATAAGAGTGAAATTTTATACCCGCAGAAATAAAAGAACACTGATATAAGTATAATAACGAGAGAGAGAGTAAGTTATATGAGGAAGAAGAGAATGGTGTAAAAGTGCGCATTACAATCGATCGAAACAATCGTTTATATAGAAGTAAAAAGAGAAAGTTACTGTGTGTGCATAGTGGCAGTGGGCTCCACATAATTTACTTCACACGATCATTTTCAATGATCGGTGCTTCCTTTGTTGACATTCCATTTTTCACGTTTATAACACTCCCCCTTGGAGACCAGTGTCACTATCTCTTCTTGCTTAACGTTTTTGTTGCCTCGTTAAAAACCTTTCCAGGAAAACCCAATGGAAAAAACCATAGTAAGGTAAAAAGAGTACAACCACGTAAGCTCCCCCTCGGATGAGCAGTCATAGATCATTCCGATGACGCATTCCAATGTTATGAACATGTTTTCTGAATACCGAGGTAGGAAGTGATTTAGTGAAGAGGTCAGCTGCATTGTCGCTTGATCGAACATATCTTACTTCAATCTCTTTCTTCTTCTCGAGCTCTTGAGTGTATGAGAAGAACTTCGGATGAATATGCTTCGTTCTATCGCTTTTGATATATCCTTCCTTTGTTTGAGCAACACATGCCGCATTATCTTCATATAGAATAGTTGGCTCCGTATTTTCGTCAATTGCACTGCTTGAACAGATATGTCGGCTTATTGATCTTAGCCATACACATTCTCGACTTGCTTCATGGAGTGCGATGATCTCAGCATGATTTGAAGAAGTAGCCACGAGTGTCTGCTTTTGAGAACGCCAAGATATGGCAGTGCCTCCAATAGTAAAAACGTATCCCGTTTGTGATCTAGCTTTGTGTGGATCTGACAAATAACCTGCATCTGCAAAACCAATCATTTGACCCTTTGAATTTTTAGGGTAAAATAGACCTAAATCAATGGTCCCTTGAAGATAACGAAAGACATGTTTAATTCCATTCCAATGTCTTCGTGTGGGGGATGAACTGAATCTTGCTAAAAGATTGATGGCAAAAGATATATCTGGTCGAGTACAATTTGCAAGATACATAAGAGCTCCAATTGCACTTAGATATGGAACTTCGGGACCAAGTATTTCTTCATTTTCTTCGGATGGTCGGAATGGATCATTTTCAACATTAAGTGATCTAACTACCATCGGGGTGCTAAGAGGAGTTGCTTTATCCATGTTAAAGCGTTTCAATACTCTTTTGGTATATGTAGATTGATGTAGAAATATACCCTTTTGAGAATGCTCAATCTGTAAGCCTAGACAATATTTTGTCTGTCCGAGATCTTTCATCTCAAATTCTCCTTTTAAATAATCTGATGCCTTTTGTATTTCTTCTTGAGTTCCGATAATATTAAGATCATCAACGTACACCGCGATTATCACAAATCCGGTTGTAGTTTTCTTTATGAAAACACAAGGACATATAGGATCATTTGTGTATCCTTCTTTTGTTAAATGCTCACTTAGACGATTGTACCACATACGTCCTGATTGCTTTAAGCCATATAATGATCTTTGCAATTTTATTGCACATAACTCTTTAGGTTTGGAACTTAAGATTTCTGGAATTTTAAATCCATCTGGGATTCTCATGTAGATATCAGTATCTAATGATCCATATAAATATGCCGTAACCACATCCATGAGACGCATCTCGAGATTTTTATCAGCTGCTAGACTCATCAGGAATCTAAAAGTGATTGCATCCATAACAGGAGAATATGTTTCCTCATAATCAATTCCAGGCCTTTGAGAAAAACCTTGGGCTACGAGACGAGCTTTGTATCTTGTAATCTCATTTTTTTCATTTCGTTTTCGGACGAACACCCATTTGTATCCAACAGGTTTCACATCTTTGGGTGTGAGCACAATAGGTCCGAATACGTTTCGTTTGTTAAGGGAATCTAGTTCGACTTGAATTGCATCTTTCCATTTCATCCAGTCATGTCTCTTTTGACATTCATATACAGATTTTGGTTCTGGATCTTCGTTTTCTTCATTTATTTCTTGTGCTAAGAGATATGAGAAAACATCATCAATGTCATCCATCTTATTTCGTTTCCATATCTTTCCATTATGGATGTAATTGATAGAAATCTCGTGATTTCCTTCAGATTCAATATGTTCTCTATTGTCGTTAGATTCACAATTTTCTTCTTCCAAAATATTTTCTGTTATTTTGGGAGTATCATGCTTTTCACCTTCCTTACGTTTCCTAGGAACTTTATCTTTCGAACCAATAGGTCTACCGCGTTTCAAACGTGTTCCTGATTCACGTGTATCAACTGCCGCTCCATATTTTTGTGGTATTTCAATACGAGCAGGAGTATTTGCAGCTGGTATGTGTGATTTAGTTACCATTTTGGTATCAGCAAATGCATCGGGTAATTGACTTGCTATATTTTGTAACTGCATGATACGTCGAACTTCTAGTTCTGATTGTTTCGTAGGAGGATCAAGGTGTAATAAAGATGGCACATTCCATTTGATTTCCTTTCCTACTTGATTATTGTCTCCCCCTAGGGTTGGGAACTCTTTCTCATTGAAATGACAATCGGCAAATCGTGCCGTAAACACATCACCAGTTTGTGGTTCTAGATATCTTATTATTGATGGAGAATCATAACCAATATATATTCCTAACCGTCTTTGTGGTCCCATCTTTGTACGTTGCGGTGGTGCTATTGGGATATAAACTGCACAACCAAAGACTTTTAGATGAGAAATATTTGGTTCTCTACCAAACGCTAACTGTAATGGGGAATATCTATGGTACGCACTGGGTCTTATCCGAATGAGTGCTTCTGCATGCAGAATGGCATGTCCCCATACAGAGGTTGGAAGTTTTGATCTCATGATCAATGGCCTTGCAATTAATTGCAATCGTTTAATTAGTGATTCTGCCAAACCGTTTTGTGTATGAACATGAGCAACTGAGTGCTCTACTTCAATCCCTGATACCATACAGTAATCATTAAATGCTTGGGATGTGAATTCACCAGCATTATCTAATCTAACTCTTTTAATTGGATGATCAGAGAACTGAGCTCTTAATTTGATTATTTGAGTTAAAAATCTCGCAAATGCCATATTTCGAGATGATAATAGGCAAACATGTGACCATCTACTCGACGCATCGATTAATACCATAAAGTAGTAGAATGGTCCACATGGTGGATGTATTGGTCCACAAATGTCACCTTGGATTCTTTCTAAGAATTTTGGTGATTCTTTATCAATTTTGGTTGGTGATGGTCTTATGATTAATTTCCCAAGAGCACATGCAGCACATGTCATTTTATTACTTTGATATAGATCTTGGGTTTTCATTGAATGACCATGTGAACTTTCAATGACTTTTCGCATCATTGTAGTGCCTGGATGACCAAGACGGTCATGCCATAATGTAATATCTTCTGGATTTCTTTTGACCACAAGGTTTGATTCTATCGCATTAATATAAGTCTGATGTAATCCAGAAGGAAGTTTTGGAAACTTTTCCAGTACAAGATTTTTGCCTGATTTTTCAGAAGTTATATACATATACTTCTTTCCATTCTCAGTTGCAGACTGAGTTTCATATCCTTGAAGGTATATATCTTTGAAACTCAACAAATTTCTCTTTGAATTTGGAGAATACAAGGCATTGTTTATGGAAAACTTTGTTCCATTAGGCAACATAAAGTTTGCTTTGCCAATTCCCTCGATCAAATCCGTAGGACCTGATATTGTGTTTACAGTCATTTTTGCTGATTTTAAGTTAGAGAAATATCTCTTATCTTTCAGAATAGTATGTGTTGTACCACTATCTGGAATGCAAACTTCTCTGCCAATTTGCTTAGTTGTTGTTCCATTATCCATTTCTGTAACACACAATTAATATTAATAAAGAAAATAAATTTTCATAAGTAAACATTATATAATTATACATTGATTATAAGCACACACACTTATACATTAGACTATAATTATACATTAGTTGTTTCGAAAAACAATTTTATTCTAGAACTGAAAATACATAATAGTAATAATAATTTATGACATCACTGGCATTATTGGGCTTGATTACTATAAGCATTTTAATTATCTTGATGAGTGGCCTCGTTGACATCGTCCATAAAGTCAGAAGACTCAAGGTATGTAGATGTTGTACCCTCGAAGTGCTCATTGAGATTAACTTCCTTTGCTTTGCCTTTGATGGTTTCTTGGTACAACTTACATAGATGCTGAGGAGTTCGGCATACTTGAGACCAATGCCCCTTCGATCCACATCTGTAACAGACGTTCTCGTTTTTACGAGTAGGGTTTTCTTGGGCTTCATTCCCTTTTCCACGATTGGATCGATTCCATGTGTTGGATCCCCTTCCTCTTGGGTTGTAACTCCTTTCATTACCACGATTAAATCGATGGCCACGACCACGACCGTGACCACGACCACGACCACGACCACGATAGGAAAAATTTCCTCTTTCCGGATTTTTTACATCCGTCGCATTCACCTCAGGAAATGCTTTGGTTCCCGTGGGTCGGGTATTGTGATTTTTGATAAGGAGTTCATTATTTTTCTCCGCTATCATGAGCGCTACAGCGAGTTCAGAGAACCTCGTGTATCCACGGTTTCTGTATTGTTCTTGTAGAACATAATGGTTTTTGTGGAACGTTTGGTAAGTCTTCTCAAGCATTTCTGCTTCCGTTACGGGCTTACCGCAATATTCTAATTGCGCCGCTATCCTTAATATAGCGGAATTGTACGTTTCCACCTTTTCAAAATCTTGAAATCGTAGGTTCGCCCACTCATCGAGTGCATGGGGAAGAGTTATTTTCTTCTGGTTATCAAACCTCTCCTTTAGGGCTTTCCAAAGATCTAGAGGATCTTTTACCCTCGCATAGTCATGCGTAAGATTTTCATCTAGGTGTTTTCTCAGAAATATTACGGCCCTAGATCTTTCGTGAGAAGCTGATTTATTCCCTTCTTTTATTGTCTCGAGTATTTTCTCTGAGTCTAGATGAAGCTCCATATTAGTTATCCATGCCGTGTAATTTGCCCCAGTTATTTCCAAAGCCGGAAACTGGAGTTTTTCAATATTTGCCATTTCTGAATTTCCAAGACACAAAATAGTAAATTTTATTAGAATTTTATAATATTTAAAATGAACCGTTTACATTAATCATGCAAGCAATTACAAATAGAAATAATGTATAGAAAAGTAAACCGATATTCATCGTAAATTCCCCCGGAGCAAATTCTCCAACGAATAAACCGTAAATAGATACACAAATTAGAATTGCAACTAAAATCAAAAACGCGCGAATCATCTTTCTTGGAATGAAAAACCGGAGGAGAGCGATTTGAAAATATTTGAGAGATAATGAAATGTTTGGATGAAGAAAATGAGTGAAGTATGAATGTATTTATAGATGTAAAAATACTGTTCATAGCCGTTGTAAAAAGGTAAAATTTTTGAATTTTTTTCTTTGTGACCGTTGGGGTTGAATCGTTAAATCGAAAAACAGTTTGAAAATATCGTAATAATCAGTCAATCAATTTTAGTAAATTTCACTATATATATATATATATATTTTTTTTTTTATAGGTGAGCAAACATTTGTATAATAAAATTAATATAATACACAAATAAATATTAATCGTATTATGGTGATAGATTAATTTATATTTTAATATTGAATAAATTTTGCGGCGGCACAGCCAAGCCAAATGATAATGGTGTAATTAACAATCAAGGTTTATTAACGAGGCGACATACCGCCCGCATTAATATAGATAAATAATAGTGAATTAAAACAAACACTATAAAATAATAAACAATAATATAGGCGGTATACCGGCCATTATAGCAGGGTAAATATGATACATATAAACTTTACCGAATTGCAGAGTGATCGTGCTGATAACGTGTTATAAAATAACTTACAATTTTATAGTATCGAAAAATTTAAATAAGAGTGAAATTTTATACCCGCAGAAATAAAAGAACACTGATATAAGTATAATAACGAGAGAGAGAGTAAGTTATATGAGGAAGAAGAGAATGGTGTAAAAGTGCGCATTACAATCGATCGAAACAATCGTTTATATAGAAGTAAAAAGAGAAAGTTACTGTGTGTGCATAGTGGCAGTGGGCTCCACATAATTTACTTCACACGATCATTTTCAATGATCGGTGCTTCCTTTGTTGACATTCCATTTTTCACGTTTATAACATTATTATTATTTTAAATATATTATCGGACAGTAGGACAAACGCTATATTGCATCGACATGAGAAACTATGGGTCACTTTGAGTTTGTAGCAAGCTTTGTGTAATAGTTTAAACAATTTTAGATGACTAAATATCGATAAAGACAAAATATTCAATTTTTAAATTTGTTAAGAGATAAATGAAATTAAATTGTTCAATAGACGGCACGTGTCGGCACTGGGGTTTCTCTTTTTTTTTTTGTCAACTGGCATTGGGATTAATGTGTATAAGATGTTAGTTAAAATTATATCTGTGCTAGAGATATGGGGAATTGACATTCGTTTGCGGCTATAAAAACATAGAATTACGGGATGATTAGTAGACAGATGTGGTTCTGATTATAGCAAAGTGAAACATCGGATTAGTTTCTCTAATTTTTTCTTATAAAATTTACATTAAAAAGATCTTTAAATTTGTAAAAATAGTTGTTATTAAAACTTTACCAAAATGTTTATGGTTCTTAACATTTCAGAGACGTCTTTGTTGGTAGAGTTAAAAGTTTTTTTTTGAGAAAGGGTTTGGTAAAGTCAAAAGTTTCTACATAGTTTTTGATACTTCATTCATCAGCTATGATCTAAAACCATAAACAAATCTCATATATTTGTAAGAAATTCATACCATACATGTCATTTATATAGTGATAAATACTTTTAAAATAAAAGTAATTATATGACCAATTTTTATAATTTCTGCATTTCAAAATAGACGATGTTTAATCAAATGATGATAAAATTGACGATGTTTAATCAAATGATGATAATCAAATAGCTCTTTATGATGCTTAAATATTTTTTTATGTTCCGAAATAGATAATATTTTATATTTTAATATAATTTTAAATTTATAAAAAACTGTACAACCAATAATTTATTACACGTTATTTTGTAATCGGTTGAATAATTTTCAATCAATATTTTAATAATAGTTTTAGATAAAAAATAAAATTATTAATAGTTGTGAACAGGCGGATCCAGCCACGTTTTCAGTGTGGGACACACAGTGTAAAAATTGTTTAGATCAAAAACATCTATATAAATTTATGTTATATTATCAAAGGAAAAAAAATTGTATGGGGCACATGCCCCACGCAGAGCCTTCATGAGTCCGCCCTTGTGAAATAACAAATATTTTGGAACATAAAGGGTATTTTTATTTAGGAAAACTCAATGATAGACTGTATAAATGATTAAAATATTTAAAATTTCAATGGAAAAATCCAACTGAACCATAGATTCTATACGGTCATTGTTTAGGTATGATGCATCACTTAGTTATTTTTAATTGAAGACTAACTATACCTTTATGCATTATGTTACTGAAAAGGTATAGTTAGGAATTTTAATTGTGTTAAAAATTCCTTTTAAATATTCCTAAATGTTAGTTGCAATTTGATGATGATAATCAAATAATATTTTTTATTAAGTACTCTCTTTTTCATAATAAATGTCATTTTAACATTTTATAATTCCAATGCAACTTTTATTTAATTTTAACTGAGAATTAATTGTAAACTGCAATTATTTATATAAATAATTTTATTTATTTCAAATATTATTGGTCAAAATGTGTAAATAATAACAACTTACATGTCATTTTTTAATTTGTGTGGAAAATATTAAAATGATATTTATTCAAAAACGAATAGAGTATAAAATATAAAAGCATGAGTTGCAGAGAGGTCAACATGCCAAAAAAAGAGGTCGACATTTTTTTTTTGTCAATGATTTTTATAATAAAAGGGACTAAGCTCAATACAACAAGTACAACAAAATACAAGCCCAAAAACCCGGGCCAAACTCGGAACTCAAATGGACCTTCAAACAAGTCGGCCCACTTTGAAAACCCTAATCACTAAGCGAAAGGTGGTGCCGCCGCCTCGTCGATCAAACCGAAGAACAGCACGGATACGTGTTGCCATCCTCGACGTCGAGGGAACACGTGTCATCAGGCCGACTCACCACCGCCCACACTTCTATTCTTCTCCGGCGACCAGATCTTCGGACTGCCGGACCACATCGGAGCTCCAACCCTCTATCTAACTCCACCGCAACCATCTTACGAAACCGGGGGTTCCAATATCGGCGAGAATCAATCGCCCTAACGAGATCTCGCCCTCAATCCATTGCTACAGACCCAAGATGAAGCTTCACCACTCTCGACAAGCCTTACACCGGAAAGCCTCCACCATCCACGACGTGAACTTAACCCAAACCCACAAACGCACCGAAGAAAAGAAATCAAGAAAAAAGGAAAAACTTAAATTAAAAACCGCAAAGAGAAACTAGGGCCGCCGTCGACAGAAAAGTATAGCGACGCGGAGACTTTAACCGACCGTTCTCCTTTGTCGGAACATGAACCACGGCTGTCGCTCGAGCCGACCGGCCATCAAGAATATAATGCACCGACGGAAACAAAAGAAAAGTCAACCGAGAAAACAAAAGGGAAACGATCCAGAAAGAACCCGACCGACGACGTGGCTAACGGAGCCACCGTCGTCGGCCAAGAAAAGAAAAACCCGATCTACTTCTCTCTCCTCTCTAACTTGTGTAGAGAATGCAAATAAAAATGATCAGACCGAGGTCGACATGTTAGAGCTTCTGCATTTTCCGTTTCTAATAACTCATTAAATTAGTCAACGCTTTGGATACATATGAGACGCATTAAAATTTTATAAATGAATAATTAAAAAGGAGCGAAAAATGTAGTATTGAAATATCATTATCAACAAAGTTAAAATATCAGTTCCAAAAAAAAAGGGTTAAAATATAGATTACCGATACCACGTGGGCTAATAATTCATTGTAGGATGACGTCGCCAGTGACGCAAAGCTTTCAAAAGAGAAACGTTGAATAAAAGGTTTTATAGAATTCTTGGGAGATCACAGTCTTGCTGATATAAACAATCCTCTTTAAGAAACTCCACCGCATAAAAACTTTCCAGGCGATAACTATACAAAATAGTATACAAAAACAATCCACAATCACGTGGGTTTCAAATACTGACGATTGCTCTTTAAGTTAAAACACCATTTAATTTTAATTTTGTTTTGACTAATTATTTTTTAATAATTTTCAAATTAAACAAAATCGACCAGAATTGAAACCCAAAGATGAAAAATATCAGGAATTAAACAAATTTCATAATATGTAAATCCTTACAAGAAAAAAAAAAGTTAGATTGTGTATAATTGAAACTATAATACAAATTATTGACCGGGCAGTAATTCGGCTACCTAATATTTATATCCAAAAACAGATTTTGGATATCTTATATACAATCGATAATACTATTTTATCTGTAGGTCAATGTTACCTGTAATCAATAATATTTTCATCTGAATATGCTAATGATTCAAGAGGATTTTAAAAGTCAATGGAATGTTTTATTGAGGTTTAAACCTTCTTTTTGGTATTTTCCTTCTATAAGTTAAGCAAATCTTAATTCTTTAATTTTTTATTGTTGTGTATAGCATTAAATGATTAATTTTTGCTTCACCAAATTGTTTTAATGAAAGTCCTTGCCACAAATGTGTTAATAGTAACACGTGTGTCTCTTTGCTGCAATGGTACATTAGTTGAATAAAAATAAATAAACAGCTATTTAAGTATTCAATTGTATATATATATATATGCATTTAGATACTTACAGCATCTCTAATCATACTCTATTTTTCATTTTAAAATATAATTTAAAATAAAATACTCCAATAATACTCTGTATTTTATTTTATAATACAATAAAAATGAGTTTATTCTATATATAGAGTAAGTTGTTTTTTTATTCATCACTCTATTTTTCAATCTAAAATATAGTATCATTAGATTATATCACAAGTCTATTATGAAATTACTTTATTTTAGAGTGAAAAATAAAGTAAACTATTAAGGATGGTATTAATCTAGACGCACTCAACATGAAACCCGTCCCTCTTATAAGGCAACTAAAGCATAAATAAAATAAGGTTACATCTCACTGAATATTAGTGGGTCAAATGGTCGAGCAGTTTGATTTGAGTTAGCATACCATAGTTCTATCCCTTTTTTGTCCAACATAGTTTTTATTTCAACCATTCGATAAATTTATATATTTTGTTAACTGTTACTATTTATTGTTGGTTTGTTGGTATCTATATAAGAGGCTACATATTTGTGCTTTATAGGCCTTTGGGACGGCATTGCTCAGCATCCATGTATTGTA
Source organism: Raphanus sativus (assembly GCF_000801105.2). NCBI lineage: Eukaryota > Viridiplantae > Streptophyta > Magnoliopsida > Brassicales > Brassicaceae > Raphanus > Raphanus sativus. Next base: position 25,740,500 of record NC_079512.1, on the reverse strand, counting down.
GACTTTTTTTTGGGGGTAAAATCCATATATTTTATACTTAGAAAAGCATTTTTCGAATAAAGTTGTAACAAGAACTATTATAGTCTGTATTTGGAAATAGTCCATAACAGTTCGTATATACGTTCATAAAACTTGTGCCATAAGTTTTTTTTATCATCAAATATATTTTACTAAGCGTAAATATTGGTAACTAAAATCTTTCTAATCTGTGCTGGTGATATGATGTCCATTATAATTTGCTGATCAAATGTAGTCATGATGATATAATAACGTAATTAGATATTGACCCGCCCAACCAAACGGATATTTGTTTTATGTTTTTAGTTTTTTTTGTTTATAATAAATAATATATTTTTAATATTTAAAAATAAATGTATACAGAAAATTAATATTTGTAATTATAATAAATATTAAAAGTTTAATAAAATATTTTGATATAAATTTTAAATTTTCTAATTAAAATAATATAGAAGTGAGTCATATTTTTTTTCAATTCCAAAATATTAGCATCCCTTAAAAACAAATAAAATTAATATATAAATACATAAAATATATAAACATATTTAGAATTAAAATAAATTTGTTAAAAAAATAATCTTGCACTGTTGTTGTTTATTTCTATAGTTTGACCTGTGGCCGTATAAATATTTGTTCTCACTTTAAATTTTTTCTTTGTACTAATGATAATATATGTATATATATATATATAATTGTAAATTAATATGTATTACGTAATTGTTAATATACATTTTTCAAACAACAATTTTATTTATTTTTTTGAATAATTATATTTTGTGATTTTAATCGTCTATTATATCACAGTGTATATTAATAATTTATGAATAAATTATTATATATTTTATTTTATATGTTATAAAAATTGATTTTGATGTGTAATTTTTATTTTCTTATTTCTTATTAATAAATATTGAAAATATTAATATGTTAAGACAAAACTATTAGGAATTCTACTTTGGTTAAAATTTTATTAAGGAAATCTATTATTTAAATTAAGAAAAGACATTAAATACTTAAATATATTATTTAAATAAATAAAAGACAAAACTTCCTTAAATATAGTTTTGTTTAATATTTTAGTGGCATGTCATTGTAAATAAGATGAAAATTTAGGGATAATTAAATTTTGTATTTCTATTTTAATAATATAGATACGATATAAATTGTAATAATGCGATAACAATGTTATGATATGTGTTTAATCATAAATTCAAAATTCAGGCAAATAATGATCTTGCTGTTTGGCGAAGATCGTACTCCGATATATAGTGCAAGTACAGACATCTAATATCTTTGCATTCCCGCATGAATTTTGCTAAAATTCTTTTGTAAAATTCTACATTTAAACATCTGGCCTGTGGGTTTCATTTTCGTGTTTATTTTTAACTGATTTGTCGGTGATGTAACTCGTTGCTATATACATAACTTGTAAGTCATCAATACAATTAAAACAGCAGCCCTTTTTCAGACTTCCCCTTAAACTTTGAAAATATTTACAGATGAATGCCACTGCATTTAAATTAAAACATAATTATTGTACTTAATTATGCTAAAAATCAGCAATTGAAATATTTTTAGTTATAACCACGATTTTCCTTATATACATTTATCTATCTACATTTATTTTATTAAAATCAATAGAATATAAAAAACACGATTTTCCTTATATAATTATCTTCAAAGAAATTATGGATAGTTCATAACATGACTATATTTTACTTCCCTTTTATAAATTTAAACAATAACATGACATAACTTTTTCTATACATTATATATGTATCTATACTATTAAAGCAGTGACTGTTTATGAATCTGTCCCTGAAATTTTTAAGTTATTACAAAAATTGCTTATACCTTTTTCCACCATAATTTGCAACCAATCAAAAGTCATTATTTTGCAACTAAAATTAAATAGTATTTAATATAATTCAGTTCTTAGCCTTTTTGAATATTTTGTTTCCTAAATGTTTGCACCATATCTTTCCAAAAAAAATCTTTCACATTATTAATTATTTGAAAGCATTTATTAAATGAACCTCAAAATAAATCAAGTTGAAATAACAAATAATTAAATCAACAAAATCATAATATGAGTCTAAATTATCTCAACTACTTAAAAAATAATTTCATTTAAAATAAAAACTAAATCACATAAATTTAATTTAATAAAACTATAGAAAATGTTTTGAAACACACAAATGAAATTTTCAATACAAGAGTGTTGAAGATATAAAATATTTTATTTAAATAAAAAAATCAATGTAAAATAAGTTTAACTTCGGTTTAAATAAATAAAATCATATTACAGATTAGAATTATTTAGAGTCTTCTAAAATTTAGTCATATTGAAAATAACAAAAACAAGTCATATAAGTAAATTTAAGATAAATTTCATAAAACGTTAAAATATATAATTTATCAAAATCATAAATGATTAAATCAACAAAATCATAATACGGGTCTGAATTATCTCAACTCCTTAAAAATAGTTTCATTTAAAATAAAATTAAATCTGGTAAACTAAATTTAATAAAATTATAGAAAATGAAACGCACAAATGAAATTTTCAATACAAGAGTGTTGAAGATATAAAATATTTTATTTAAATTAAAGAAATCAGTGTAAAATATGTTTAACTTCGGTTTAAATAAATAAAATCATATTACGGGTTAGAATTATTTAGAGTCTTCTAAAATTTAGTCATATTGAAAATAACAAAAAATAAGTCATATAATAAAATTAAGATAAATTTCATAAAAAGTTAAATATATAATTTATCAAAAATCATAATTTTTATTACGTAAAATAATTTTCCAACAAAAAATATACCCGCCCTTTTCAAGGGCGGGTCAAAATCTAGTTTCATCTTAAAACTGTCACCGATTAAACATAATTACTTGTGAAGTCGTCAAACAATAACTATAGAAATCCTAGTCTACTTCAATGATGTGGTTGTTCAAACCAAGTTTTGAACGGTCTCCTAATCCTTATATTATAACCGTTATAACTATTAGTGGCACCAGTTTATATATAAAATATCTAACGCACGGCAGTGTTTGTTGACAATCATGGTCATCGGCTTGAACGATCCTCATTCTATTAAAAAGTATTGTTTAGTGATCCTATTAGATATATATATATATATATATATATATAAAATAAACTATGAAGTTGATTGCGCTATGGTCAGGCTGAATGTTCTAAGCACATCTTAGTTAGATTTATAAATATCGAAGATTAGTTGAAGCGAACAGATCGTCACATATGAATCTTGAGATTTTGAAATAAAATCTCCGCGTTGCTTAAAAATGATTGATATTCTTCAATTTTACGAAGATGCATGTGTAGATGTGCCCGAAACCACACGCTAAGGAGTAGTTGATCACATGCTTCCATTAAAAAGTTGTTATCAAGTGTAGTTGAGCCTCTCCATATTTGGCAAAAATATGCCATACAATTTTTCCCTTACCATTATATAACTGATTTAAATTTGTACGACCAAAAGTAGAAAAGAACTAGTTCAAAATTCTGAGATGAACCACTTATAGGTGGGTTAGTGGTAGGACGGATTTTGGATTGAGAATGAGATTCCCAATACTCCTGGGTTCGAATTCCCGCAGCTGCAAACACTCATTTGAATACCTGGGAGATGATCTATCCGTGGGTTACACCTCCCACCCGGGAGTTAGGCTTGGTTCCATTAGTGGTCCGGGTTTTAACCCTTTATCTTTTCAAAAAAAAAAAATTCTGAGATGACATTGGACAACTTATTTAATACCATAACAAATTTTAGTTAATCTTAAAGTTTATCAAATTAAATTAAATTATTCAGATACCATAAAATCGATAAATGTTTTTCCTTGTTTCGATAATGCGACATATAATGCTTTCATGAATTTTAGACATGTTTGACCGGTTACTGAAATCATTGATCGTAGGACTGGTTGGTAAACGGTATTATGTCTCAATTATCGTTCGCTATTCGTCGGAAGATATATATTTTTCTCATTCCCCAACCAACATACATGCATGATACACATTAAATGCTAATTCAAAGTGTGGTAACATGTGTGTATCCACAATTATATGAAAACAGATGCGTATATACATATTAGGTAAAATGAAAAATCATATTCATGAATGCAATCATAATCCATTGTGGACTTTCATGAACATTTACGGATAATGGTGGACAATCCGTACTCTCTTACACTTACATTTGCAAAATCCGTCACATCAGACAAAATTTTCAATATTTTATTTTGAAAGTGGTAGAATGACTAGAAATCTCTGGAAATGCTAGTCGCTCTCTAAACCCCACAAAGTGCTACATTGCAGAATTGTTATTTTAATGTTTTACATATAGTGTGTAGCTAAAATGTAGATTGATTTGATTTATTATGGACGAAACCGAAAAAGAGTCGGCACGTTAAAAAGGGACGAAGAAGGACCAAGAGAATTATGTGTTCTGCCGAAGAGATGAGGTTGGGCCTAACAACGACGAGCGAAAGTGAAGTTACGTTTGCTTTTAAATTTATAAAATTTGAAAAATAATTTGAGTTCCTTAGAGCATTTCCAGTGGTAAATATCCAATGGAGTTTTCAACACAAAAACCAAAGAAAAACGAAGAAATAGAGATAGAAAAGAGTATTAGAGTATCTCCAACTCTACTTCATTTTCTATTCCAAACATCATTTTGGAGTAAAATTATCTTCAATTCCATTCTATTTTCAACTCCAAAATAGAGTAATGGCTAGGGTTACTCCATTTATGAAGTAATCTTACACATTACTCTATTTTGGAGTTGAACTCTTTTTATTTATAAAATGGTCTTTTAAATTTTTAGTGTTTTTATTTCTTACTTAAAAAAATATTGTAAAATGATACAATAACATAAAAAACAAAATATTTTATTATTTAATAATTTGACATTCGCGTTTCGCTATTGTGAAAGGATCTGTTCATTTTTGAAAAAAGGTTACATGACATTATGACTACATGTATAATTTTACACAACATGATAATTGAGGATGAGCGTGAACTCGATGCACCAATTGAAGTTGCAAGAGAAGCTCCACTTATAGAGATCGAAACTGCAGAAGATGAAAATGTCCGATTTCAAAATTTTTTACTCGATTTAGGAATATCAAAGATAAAAAACCTTATTTTTCATTACGAAATGCATTAGTTGATCATTTGTGGAAAAAATATTTGAATACTCATTATTGAACCAACTTATATATCATGTTTTACTCTATTTTATGATTTTTGTACCTTTTAATAATAAATGTTTAATTTAAATAAATTATATTTAAGGTATTTTTGCAAATATAAAATTGTTGGGATTAATTAGTAAACTTTTATAAATATAAGATATCATTAACAATTATTAACTATTTTTGGAGTAAGAAATAGAGTAATACATTGGAGTAAAACATCACTTCATTTTGGAGTTGCACAATTTTGGAGTAAAATTTGGAGTAATACATTGGAGATGCTCTTAGGGATGGGGATGTATTTTTTTCGAAAAGGCTGGGGATGGGGATGTTCTTATGAGATACTTTCAACTATTGGACATTTTCAATGGTTACATCTTTTTTTCTTTGATACATATATTTTTTTTACTTTGAAAATATAGAGAGAATTTGCTATAATTGTTACCTATACATTATATTCTTCAAAAATGAATATTTTAAATATATTTATTATGAAATCAGTAACTTTTTAAAATATTAAATTTTACCTTTTTGTTCTGTTTTAGAATAAAACAATACAACAATTATATTACCTGTATAACTAAAGCTTATTAAATTAAAAAAAATTATTACAATGCACAACTAAACAAACAGTGTATTAAACATAATATTTAAATTTGAAAATATATACTATATAATTTTATTTTGGTGAAATGAAATATAAAAATGAGAGATTAATTTTGTAAACGAAAAGTTACTCTTTTTTTTGTCACAAAAAGTTACTCTAAAATAAAATAAATAAACATTGTTACTCTATCTTTAGCGTACCGCTGATCTCTATATTTGATACAAAATATAACACAACTATTAGATATTGTTCGATAAATATTGTTTAGACTTTAGATGAAAAAAAACAGAATATCACTGAAGATGTTCTTAGAACATCATTAGTGAAGGTACCTCACATGGTCTCTCGCAATACAAATATTTAAAAAAAAATGAAAAGTGATGAGAGAGGTAAGAAAAATGGAAGAAACGATTGTTCAAGAAGATACTCTACACAAAAGCTGAGAAGACTTTTTTAACACTTGTCATCACGAAATTGGTCTAACTATTTATTTACTTAAATACTCTCTCCGTTTCATATTACTTGTCGTTTTATGTTTATACACATAGATTAGAAAAACATTTAATTTTATTTATTTTCAAAATAGAAACACTACTACCAATACACCTAACCATATATCAACCAATTGAAAAATAGAATAAAGAATATTGACAATAAATTTTGCATTGAAAACCGAAAACGACACTTAGTTTGAAACGAAAATTTTACTCTAAAACGACGAGTAATTCGAAATGGAGAAAATATTAATTATGCTATTTAATAATATTAGTGTAATAAAGATGATGTATTCTTGGAAGATACATTCCCACTAATGTTTTTTTTGTAATTTACATTCCCAACTAATGTTGCTCTTAGATACTCGTAAAAAAACATTGCACGTGTGTGTTTAATTGTTTTTTAAGTTTCTGAAATGCTAATATTAAGTTTCTTAGATATCAAGTTGAGAAACTTAATGGGGATCTTAGCTGTTCATCTAAATCATATGCATTCAAAATAACAGAGAAAAATGAATAGAATGGTAAAGTATGAAAATATCACATTTTACACGTGCTTAAAGCAAGAGGGAGACGAGACAAACGGCATATGGATTAGTTCGCGTTGATGTAAGAAACGCATCGCCGTGTTGCTAGAGATGTCGGTAAATGTTGTCTTGGCATGTCTTATCATGTGCCCTCCAATAACAAGGCGTTCACACTTGATTCTTTTTTAATATCTTTTGGTTTGTCAATTTAATATGAATACATTATACAACTATATAACTCTTAACATGTATTGATTGTTTTTCTCAACTTGCAATTCGTTGATTAAAAGTTTGAAAATAGTACTTAAATCGAAAGGCAAAACCTACCACAGTAGAAACATCCGCATATCCACATAACTTAATCAGGAAATCAATATGACTTGATCGGTAGTAGTTTACCAAAAAACTATCAGGAAATCGATTATTTTATGTGAACCTATTAAATGATCTTTCGTAAGTAAGTACATATTGGCATATTATATAGTTATGACTTGTTAAGAAAAAAGTAGCTTTTCTCTTAACAATAGACATTCCATTTGTTTTTTTTTTTTGTGTTTGCTGAAGACATCACATTTGTTGGTCTTGAGTTATCATAAATATAGGATTACTAAAACAGCAACTGTTGATGGCAGCAGTGGTGAATCTCTTGTATGTGCTACTGCTACTCATGAGAGTTATGAAAATTTGCAGGTGAATGGGTGATAATCAATTTATCTTGTTTTAGTTGTGTATTACAGTCTATGTTTCTTTATCGGTATCCATGTAAATTATCTGGTGTGGGTTATATTTGCTTTCTAATAATTTTATATTTTGAAGATTTTTTGTTCATCCGCCGGATTATGTACTAAACATTGAATTATTTCTTTGAATGAATAAATATCAAATGATAGAAAAGCAACCAAATAGGAAGTCAATGGGATTCTCTAGTTGGTTCATAAGAACCAAACTAAAATCCAAAGCGAGCGGTATTATCTGGTTCTACAAAACTAGAAGTTTAAAAGTTGGACTTGGTTCGGTTTGGTATATCCCTTGATTTTCATGCCATAGGCCAAACTAAAAAAAATATTTTACAGTAAAATATAATTATTTTTGTAAGATGTATCTTTAGCAAATTACAAAAATGAGTTTTATTTTTATGTTTCATTTATAAAATAAAAATTTTATCGTAAATTTTTTATTTTAGTCTAAAATATATTTATTCTAAACTTATATATATATACCATAAGGTTTACTTTGCAAGATTCAGAATAAAGACTAAAAAGTAATCATAATGATATTAATATTTATTTGGGCTTAGAAATCATTCGAATTATTTTATTACAGTGAATATTTCATATAAAAATAAACAATAAGTGATATTTATTAAATGAAAAGAAAAAAAATATTCAAAGATAATATAGATATAACAGCCGTTGATTGATTTTTAAACTTAGGTTTTGACTATAACAAAAAATTTAAAGAATTTAAGAACATGAGCAGTGGTGATTTCTCCACCCAGCTTTTAGACTAAAATAATAAACAAAAATAAAAGATGAAGAGTGAGAAAATAAAAAATTAGAAGAAACGTCCCTTGAAGAAGAGCTTAAAAACTAAAGTGAGAAATGATTATCCCACATGCATTAGTCTTAGTGGTTCAATTTTTTTATTTTTCTAATAAACAAATTTAACTAAATTATAATTATATGTGGAAGATACTCACTTCATGTACTTTACCGATGCGGATGCTCTAAGTTGTTATTTAGCTTCAAGTTATAACTTCTTTTGAGAAATGTTTCTGTAACATCCCGAGTTGTGATATGTGAAAAGGCTTAAGAGAATTGATTTGGCTACTTATGTCACAAAAGTTGACTTACCTTTTCCGGAGCACATCCTGAAAGAACTTCAGAGTTAAGCGTGCTTGAGCTGGAGTAGTGGAAGGATGGGTGACCTATCGGGAAGTGATTCGCGATAGCGTGCGAGTGAGGCCAAAGCACGGGGAAAGGTCGGGTGGTGATTGCAGGGTCAGTAAACAATGATTTCTAACCTTGAAAAATTAACGACCGACCGTCGGATGGGATGGGGCCCACGGGCCGAGAGAGCGGGCGTGGGTGGCCCATTAGCCGTGGGCGGTCGGGGCGTTACAAGTGGTATCAGAGCTGGTTAGCCGTCTCAGTTCTGACCTGAGAGGCGTCTTGAGACCTGTCGTGGGGCGCAACGAGGGCGTTGCGTTCTTTGAGAGGGGGTGAATTGTAACATCCCGAGTTGTGATATGTGAAAAGGCTTAAGAGAATTGATTTGGCTACCTATGTCACCAAAGTTGACTTACCTTTTCCGGAGCACATCCTGAAAGAACTTCAGAGTTAAGCGTGCTTGAGCTGGAGTAGTGGAAGGATGGGTGACCTATCGGGAAGTGATTCGCGATAGCGTGCGAGTGAGGCCAAAGCACGGGGAAAGGTCGGGTGGTGATTGCAGGGTCAGTAAACAATGATTTCGAACCTTGAAAAATTAACGACCGACCGTCGGATGGGATGGGGCCCACGGGCCGAGAGAGCGGGCGTGGATGGCCCATTAGCCGTGGGCGGTCGGGGCGTTACAGTTTCCATCAATAGATTATATAAAATAACCTCAATTTTTTAATTGGAGGTTTTAGATTCGGTTAATAGATGATTCTTAGTTTTTCTTACATTTTAATTAAGAAAAGCTAAGAATTATCTCTTAAATAAGAGATATAAGAACCGTTTCTAAGCCGAAAAGTGTCAAAAATAAAAAAATATCAAATCATGAGTTAATAACCCTAACTAAAAGATCAGGGTTAATCATGCCCTTATACCCTAGACCAATGTTTTAAATTGTCGCATGAAGGCACGACTCTACTCGGAAACTTGCTAGGCGTTCCCATATGCAAGTTGAACTAGCGAGTAATGCAGAATGCGTTTCCGGTATGCTTCAGTTATGCCTAGCGAGTAATGCAGAACTCATAGATTAATTAAGAATTAACCAAAAATTAGTTTTAAGATTTTTTATTATACTTTATAGTATATAAATTGGTATACGTACCAAATATTGTGAATCCTATGTAGTCTCGTAACTTGCTTATAGAGGTTGCAGATCAAATACTATCGTAATTTTTTCACTATTCAATATTTGAGACTTGTTTAGTAGTTTACAGATATTTAATTGTCTGATTTACTTTGCTTTGAAAAAAATATGGATATCTGATTTTTGGATATCCAAAAAATTTACAAAAATTTACGAATATTTACGGATATCTCATACACTTGGTTTAATACAAATAAATTTATAAAAAACCATATAATTTTGTCTTTAAAATATATTTTGACTTAATATAAAACATAAAATAAAGACTTGTGAAACTATATGTTTCATATTTAAAAAATAATAATTAATGTTCTTATAAACATAAAATTGTAGATGAGTTATAGTTTTTTATAAATAATTTATATTCATTTTTTAATTTAATATTTCTATAAGTAATTTTATAAATAAAACTAATAGAGTTATATGTTAAAATAATAGTTATATTAAATTATACATTTAAACTTATATATTTAGTTGTACATATAAATATATTTATATAAAAGTTGAAGCGTATTGAATATCTGATTTTAAATTTTATTATTATTTGTGATTTATTTCGTTTTTAGCGGATATTAATTTTTAATATTTATTTTTATTTCGAAAATTTACATCTATTCGAACCAAATCAAAACAAATAACTAAGCGAATCAACTTTAGCACATAAAAAGTAAAGTCTTACTTGCTTATAGGTAGATGATCCTTTCCTACTTTCTTATAGGTAGATGATCTTTTTTGGACTTTTTTTTCACGTTTTCAATAACAACAGTGAAATTACAAAAAAAAATCAATCTTTTTTTTTTTTGTCAACTGTATCTTTATATTAAGAGGCCTGAATGGGCAATTTAAGAGAAGTACATAAAGCCCTAATTTTAGAACAAGTCTCGATAACATCTTAAAACCTGATATAAAACCAGGCCCAATTTAGTCCTAACAAATCACTCGAGACTCTTCTATGTCATTCAGTCAATCCACGCGTCTTCAATATAGAAAAGTCCGGACACGCGTCGTCTTGATGTTTTGCATGGAACTTCAAACGCTTTGAGGAGTCGCGTGTCTCTACTTGCCGCCGCGTTACATGAGAAGCATACGGAAACAACTTCACCGGCAAAGAAACACTCTCCACATGCGTCATAGTTGGGCAAAATTATGAACTTCCCTATCACCATCCTTCAGCTAAACCGTCTCTTGAGCAGGAAACTCCGTCAATCATCGGAAAAATAACTTCGGGAAGAACTCAGATGACCTAAAAACAGGATCTTTTCCGGACCATCTTGAAGATGCCGAATTATCTAAATCCTTTGTAGTATCAGCTGAAATTAATCCCACAACACCGTTCTTTTCTATCAAGGAGACTCCACTTAGACGCCAGTATTACGGCTTCACCATAAAAGAGCAGAGATTGATTCCTTTTTAAAAGAGAAGCGGGTGCGACCGAGAGGAGAGAGAAGATCCTGCATAAGAAAACGGGATCATAATTATCTGTGAAGGAGGAAACTATATATTACAAACTCAATCTTCATCGGAGAACAAGAAATAAACTTGAAGTTCTACTCCGATTCCGATTGAGAAAACACAACAAAAGATCGCCAACGCGAAAGTAAAGATTGCCAAAGCGAAGATGAAATCGCCAAGCGAAGTATCTACTAATATACATCAAAAAAACAAAAAGAAAAGGAAATATGGTAACCGGCAGCGATAGCCACCGGCCACCGAACGATGATTAATTTATGGATTTGATACGTTTAGAATTAGACATTATCAAAAAAAAAAAAAAAAAATCAATCTAATTTATCGCTTCTCACTGTTCTAAATTTTTTTCACGATTTACAAAATATATAAAAGACTTGTTTTTTAATGATTCTTACACACATATAAAAGATTATAATACTAACACATGATTCAAACCTTTAAACTTACACCTACTCCAAAAAGTTGGTAGATTTCAATACCCTTTATCAGCCAGTCTCTGATCTTCTCGTACGACCACCACTGTATCTTCCTCATTTGGTCGACCGGAGAATCCAATATCACCTGATTCTCTCTCTTAACGGAGTTATGATCTCGACAGGTATATATATCTATAAGGAACTTAATGCTGCAGCTCACTTGTTCGACGTATTTACTCACAGAACTTAGTTGTTTTTTTTTTCTTCTTTTTCTTACTATTTTAGTGATGAACCATGTTTCCTTAGTTTATTGCATAACTTCATTTCACTTAGAGGATTCTTCTTCATTGTATAGTTCTCTTGTGAGTTCATGTTTTTGTGATTGTTGTTGTTAGTTACTGTTAAAGATCAGTTGATGAATAAAGTTTTATCCTTTTTTTCCTCTCAGGAATATCTACAGATCTCAGCTTCAATCCTAGATCTCTGACTTCCTCTATTACCTTCAAATCCGGTTACTTTCTTTGACCTTTTTACTTCTCTTCATATCATAATACTAGGGAACACAATTCTCATTGATGTCTTGTTGTGTACTGTGTGTGGTTATCAGGTTTAAGCAATCGAAAGATGTCTTTTTCGAGGGTTGGGTATGCTGCTCAGAAGGGGAGGTTTAGCTGCAGTTTATCCAACGCAGAGAACGTAGCAGCTTCTAAGGACGATGAGAGAGGAAAGGATGGAGCTTTGGTCAAGATGTGCGGTATCACGTCGGCTCGAGACGCTGCTATGGCGGTTGAAGCTGGTGCTGATTTAATCGGGATGATCATTTGGCCGCATTCGAAACGTTCCGTTTCTCTTTCTGTTGCCAAGGATATCTCCAGAGTGGCGAGAGAAGGTGGGGCTAAACCCGTTGGTGTTTTTGTTGAGGATGATGAGAGCACGGTACTGAGGGCAGCTGATGCTGCAGACCTTGAACTTGTCCAGGTTTGTCTACATTCTTGTCGTTTTTATCAACTTTGTCAAATGTTGATGATTGTGTTTCTTTCCAGCTTCATGGTAATGGTTCGCGTGCAGCTTTCTCGGGATTAGTGCGTGAAAGGAGAGTTATATATGTCCTTAATGCAAGTGAGGATGGAAAGCTCCTCAATGAAGTTCCTGAGGATTGTCATCTCGCTGATTGGATTCTCGTGGATAGTGCAACGGGTGGGAGGTACTTAGAATATGTTAGTTATGCTAATTTACTCCATGGAGAAACAAGTTAACAATCACTATAGTACCTAAAACAGCTCTCTGTCTTTCACAAGTAATTTAATTATCAAGAAAGTGATAGGTTCAGCTCATGCTAGATTTACCTTTCTCCTATACTCATTTTGCCTAAGGCTCAAGTGACTTAATAGCATCTTTCTCTGTGCAATGTTCATCAATTATAACAATTTTCTGCAGTGGAAAAGGATTTAACTGGGCTCAGTTCAAGTTACCCTCCACCAGAAGCAGATATGGTTGGCTCTTAGCTGGAGGAATCAATCCCACAAACGTTTCAGAAGCTCTTTCTATCCTTCACCCTGATGGAATTGATGTAAGCAGCGGTATTTGCGGTCCAGACGGCATCCAGAAGGATCAGTCTAAGATAAGTTCCTTCATTACTGCTGTTCGCTCTGTGCAGTATTAGTGGCTAGCGACAAAGCTAAGGTGTATTTTGTAACTACAGGTTCTAGCATCAACCTGTTGTTTCCATGTCATTGTGTTTGTAACTGTAACTGGCTGATTAAAATAGTGCCCTTCCTTTTCATCAGTAATAGATTTGAGTTATAATAAGTGTTGGGTTGGCCATGATATTCATGTTTGGTTATGCTCTCGAGAACAAGATCCTGTTATGAAATATATGATATATCCATCTGATATATTGTTCAATGAAATGAGAGATTTTATCACAACTTCTACAAGTTAATGCTTTTTAATCTCAGAAAAGGATTTGCACCAAAACAAAAAGTACATAAAGAATGTGCCAAGATAAATTTTGAACTTGTCTGCCTTGTTTGTTGCAGTCTATTGTCAAGTTCTTTGTCCATTGAGTTTTGGATCTGCCTCGTAGTACACGACGTCTCCTGTATCACTTACGAAATGGTCTTGTTCCATACTTTTTATGAGGCTTCCCAGTAAGTGAAGTGGCAAAGGTCCAGAGTTTTTCGGTTCTCTGTAGTACTTTCCTAGTACTGGTTTAGCTGCTTCTGTCTAGAAAAATGGTAAAGAGAAAAATAGTAGGTATGGGGAGTTGAACACTTTAACCGCATATAGAATCAAATCAAGGAAACACTTACTGCTTCAACTAGATGATAGTGTGGGATCTGCGGGAAAAGATGATGTATCACATGAGTTCCAATGTCATGGTGGATGTTATTGATCCATCCATAATCACGATCCAGTGTCGTGAGCCCTCCTCTCAGGTAACTCCATTCCTGTGTTTTGAATGAAAAGACAGAGAAGCATTGAGATACTCTCAACCTTAAAGTGGGAAGATATTGGTGAAGTATAATTTGCATACCTTTCCACGGTACCAAGGGAGCTTGTCTTCATGGCCATGGTGATGCAAGTAAGTCACGAAGTCCAACCACATCACAAATATCTGCAATTAGTTGTGAAAACGCTCCAGTAAACATCTTCACATAAGAGAAAACAGAGGAGTACAATCAGTCACAGTAACAGCATCAGATACCCAGTAAGGAATGACGTATAGTTTAAGCATTTGGATTGGACCCATGACAAAGTTGAGACAAACAAGCAAAGCAGCCATTGCAGTCCAACATGCAGTTGATGTCACAACATCTTTCTTCTCTTTGGGAAGAAACAAGTCACTGTCTGGATCAAAATGAGAACCATTTTTCCCTGGACTTCTTCCCCACTGCATCAAGAACACAGAGAATCAGATGGATGTGGAACCAGGTGAAGTGGAGATAGTATTATGCGAGAAGGACTACCAAGTAGAAAGGATATGCGAGCATTGGGAATGGCAATGTGAACCTAAAAGTCTGAGTAGTTTTCTCCAATTTCTTGTAGAGGCTTTCAGGCAACTGCAGTTTCAGAAACATCAAGCTCCATTTAAGCACACTAATGTAAACTGGTTATAACAAGACATGTGTGTGGTTATGGAGAGTGATACATACAGGGTGCCAAGATTCATCATTCTCGACATGCCCATGGTTCTGGTGGTGAGTTCTGTGGCTAATTCTCCTACAAGGTAAAGTCTGAAGAATGTGAGATTCTGCAAACGATTCATTTCAGAGAGAGAGAAAAAGGTATGGAAGCAAAACCAACCAGCCATGGTAAGGGACAAGAATTGAGGAATGAAGAAGATGACCAGCTACACTGTTCAACCTCGGATCATTAGAGAAGCTACCATGCCCACTGCAAGGAGACCAAACACATTTGCGAGTTAGTATGTGTTCTGTTGTATCCACTTTGGTTGGTTTATGGCATGACACAGAATGTGTCTTATCTAGGAAGTAAGCATGAGGATTAGTAGTTGTTACCAGTCATGGCCAAGAACAAAGAGAGCCCAAAACATGGTTCCTTGAGCAAACCAGTAGAGAGGCCAGAGAAGCCAGCTGTTGAAGTAAGCAGCAACAGCAGCCAATCCAAAGACGATAGCTACATCTCTGACAACGTAACCCATCGACTTCCATGGATTCTTGACCCAACAGTGCTTGGGTATGGCTGCTCTTATGTCAGCCAAGTTGAATGGAGGAGGTGCACCTGGGTCGAACCTCCTCGCGTCTTCTTCCTCTGGTGGAGTCTCGAGAGTTGTTAATGGCGTGGCCACATTCAGCGCCCAGCTTCTTGTTCTAGGGAAGAACCAACTTCGGGTGTTGAGAGAAGGAAGAGGTGGGTTGAGTTTGAGAGTGGGTGATGGGTTAGAGGCAAAAGAGGTTGTGGGTTTAGGGTAGAACCTTGGGAGAGGTCTGATACCACATTCTGATAAAACACAGCTCGCCATTGGAGGAGATATCAGCTCTCTCTAGAAAATAGCTCTATTTATCCTAGCAGCACTATCTCTGGCTTTCTCTTTGAACACACATAAATGACTGAGAAGGTGAAGAGATAACGTTAAGAGAGAGAGATATGAGTTTGTGTTGGTTGATACTTGTCGTCGTGTATCTCTCTGTATCAGTCTTTCCCTGTGTTTTCTACTTTATAAAGGTTATTTTCTTTATCAAGTAGAATAGAGAGATATGTAAGTACTTTATGAGGTCAACTTCTGTCGATAGTGTTGTTGTGTGCAAACCATTAACCAATGCGGGCTTTAGCATTAGGGTTTAGGCATGAGCCAATGAACATGTCGTCACTTGTAAACCAAAGCTCACTTGGTGTTTGTGCCTTTGTATGATTACGTAATGGATGTGGGTCATTGTGGCCCATGTTACTTGACCTATATCATAATAATAGATTTGGGCCTCATGGAACGACAACACACACATACGAAAACAGAAGGTTTCGACAATCTTTCACAAGTAACTTTTTTCACGTTAATATTAAATATGGTTGCTCTCTTTTGTTAATCTATAATACAAATTTGATTGATGAAAAGAAGACTGTCTCGCTACTGACCATTGTTTCACAAGTATTTAGTTCTCTTCGCTCAAAGACTAATTAGCAGCCACTCATTAAAACCATAATCATGTTTTTCACAATGCACTTGTTTCAATTGATGGGAAAAAAGACCCTATCAATCTCACTTATCGCACTAATATGCGTACTAGGTAACACTAACCGTAACAAAGGTATTGCGGAAGTTGAGATCTTGGACTTGGATTTGATCTTCTCCACTACTGCTTTGATGATCGATGGAGACGGTACACTGAACCATTTCAAGTACCATGAGAGAAGGATCACGTCTTTCTGATCATCATCAGGCCATGCCTCTGAGGTCAAATAATCTCTCAAATTAGTCTTCAGCTCCGTCGAACAATTCAAAATCTCTTCACATCGTTTTCCTAGTGATGCTAAGAAGATTGATTGAACAAAGCCACCTGAAGAGGCCAATCTTCCACTTGTTACCGCCTCGTTGTAGGCAAGAGCAACCTGTGATCTCATCAGATTAGATCATACCCAGGCAAAATGTAAAATTATATGGTTTTGTTCCAGTTACCTTGAGGCTTGAGATGGAAAGTGAATCACACATATGACTATCGCTTTTGACGAGAAGATCAGCCATTGAACCAATGGTTGTATACAACGATAAATAAACCTACAAGAATCAATATGTAACATATGCCAAATAAACTCAACAAGAATGTTCGGAACAGTAAATAACCATTGAATAATAAAAATGACTTTTACCTGCAAAAGAGCTGGTCTATCCTTGCTTATACAGTCAAACAACACTTGCAGACAGAACTCCTTGAAATCAGAATCAGATCTGTGCATAAATGGGTCGGTTGTTAAGATAATTTCCTTTTGGGTGGTGGTTATGACATGGACACTGAGGGAAGTAAGAGAAAACGGATGAAACAGTCAGTAGTTACCTGTCATTCCAAGATTTGTCACAACACAACTGTGCAAAGGCTATTAGGCTTGGATCAGATGAGAAAGTGCTGACCAAGTGATCAACGCTATCAGAATCCAGTTCTCTATGACTATTAGCAAGCGAATTAGATTCGTCCAGAGTTCTTAAACCAAAAACCTGTACCACGGAAAGGCATGTAAAAACCTGTATCAGAGTCCTTTTCTCTAGACAGAAAATGAGTATATCTGAGCTGTGAGTATATGGTGTGGGGTCACAACCTTGTGCATTGCTCGTGAAAGCAGTGACTGACACCCAACTGGATCATCAACATACGAACAAGCTCCTACTTTCCTTTTGACAAAAATAACACCAGAATTGAAGGGATCACTCTTGTCCCCAAAGCTCCACCAATGTTTCTCTGTGTTTCATCGGGTCAAAATCAAAAATACCATAAGACCAGCTCTAGACAAAATGACCAAAGGAATATATATGCAAGCGAATCAATTACCTTCTGGGACAAGCTCAACTTGTTGGGGCCAGTATCGAGGACCACAGACACAAATTCTCTTTAGCTGCAGGATACATATACATTTAAAGGTAAAGGCGGATTAACAAGCATATGGAATCGTATTTATAATAATACAGGGAAAGTTGTTGAAATTTTCTTACAATAGCACGCTCTGGCAGAATGCACGGGGTAACCTCGGAATATCTTGTTTCAGAATATAGTTCTGTCTCTTTTACTGTGACTTCTAGAGGAGCATATACAGGAAGACCGGAATCAACATCAATAGTCTGCAGCCAACGAGCCTCTGTTGCAAGGACATATAAATGCCTGAATGCCTACACATGTTAAAAAAAAAGAGAAAAAAGAAAACTCATCACAACAAAACTTAGAAACCAAGTTCCAACCTTGGCATGTCTTAGATATCACAAACCACACTCCTGCTTCTATAGAAATGACACCAGTCAGCGACAATAACCAACCCAGACACAAAACAAGAGCCATGCAGAGAATAAATAAGATATTTAAACTTGCCTGGAGGTGACAACGATTGTCATTTGGTCCAGAAGGCAACCGCGGATAGAGAGTGATAAGCAACATTGCAAGTGAGCCATTACTCGTTGAAAATGTTCGCATACCACCACCAAGAAATAAGAAACCCGTGGCTAAGCTCACCTAAAGGAAAGAACACTATGCTGTCACATATTTAAAAATAAAATAAAAGGATGGAAGGCATATTTGATCAACATTACCCTCGCATTGCTAAAACAATATCAGAAGACAGCTTTGAAATTACTTAATACGGTGCAAGCAGTTCACTGGTAGTTAGAGATAATTGATTTGGCGATCGCCGATCGTATATACTATCAGTCTATCAGATTAATTAAAGAAAAAGCTAGACCTTCCTTATGGGTGCACACTGCTCCAGAAAATACATTTTAACATCCCAACTTCAGAAATAAAATGCAAAACAATCGAATGACATGAAGCGAAGGAACCTTAATTCTATAGAAAAGTGCTTACCGCCATTTGAGTGCCATAGT